>NW_022733102.1:0-5541 GCF_011630105.1 Anneissia japonica
GTCACTTGTTGTTTGAATATAGCATTTTACTGATGGCCACTAATGCAAGGAATTTACTATATCCCGATATACTTTTAGGGTACTCTTTTTTTTTTTACAGGACATCTGTGCAATTACAGAAACTCTTCATCAACTATGTTGCATAAAAACCATGGCCCTGGCATTTGTGTTATTGTCGCGAATTGCTATCTCTATCACTCGGATGGATGTATTGTCAGGACACCACTTCAAAATTAATAACACCGATGCAATGCGACTTGAGTTGATAGGAGTTCTTTATTTTAGACAGTAAAGTCAATCTTGTGAAGCTCTTTGAATACAGTAATACTCAGCTTAACATAACAAATATAAAGAAACAACAAAGACCCCTGTGGATGAAAGGAAAGTAACTTAACATTCTATCTTTCATCGCACCTCATTAAAATCATCAAAGTAATGTGGTCTCCTTAAATTACGAATCAATAATTCAATATTAAATAATTTAAAACATAACATATCATCGATAATACACAATACATAGTCAAACTCATAACTTCTATCATGAGTACGTCATATAAAATATCATAAAGTAATCTGTTAATAATCCATTAGAATAGTAATAAAGTAAGTCTTCCTTAATATGACCAAATTGTCTGAATCCATCTAATCAGTATGTATGGGAAGTAATCTTCAGTTTTCAAAGAAAATGATAGACATAAGTAAATATTGAATATATGTACAATTAATCTCTATCCAAAATGTTAAATATTAAATAAAGTAATATTCAAGTGGAGTAGTTATGAAAGTATAATAAATATACTATCAAAATAAATTCAACAATCGGCCATTACCCTTGACTTACCCAGTCTCAGGTCTAACTCGATAGCCTCATACACTAACTCTTTCATAAACTTGTAAATAAGTTTCCTCAAATTGCTAAAAACAAATCAAACAATTGTCCCAGCTTATTTCTAATATTTAATTAATTTATCATCATGAATAAACATAGTATAAAGTAAAGTTCTAGTCAACGTATACCTATTAGTATTAGCATACAATAATATGCAAAGCCATGGGCGCTGCCATATTGGATCTTTGTTTACCATAAGACGCCACCTATGTTAGTTCTAGCACCACCAACATAGTCTACCAATGCTGAAGGCATGGTCAAGTATAAAATTAACAGGTTAATAATAACTAAAGTGTACTTTATATAATACTACAAATCTATACTGACATAGTAATTGATAATACTGTAGTACTCAAATACCACTAGATCACATAATTAAAACAGTCTGCATAAGTGCTTCGGTCATTCTTTAAGAGAATTACTTCATAATGTTTAAATATTTAACTAAATAGTAATTAATGGGTAAAACAAGTATCATAATTACAAACCTACATAATCAGTTACAATCACTATGCATGCAACTGTAGAATACAAATAATATTTAACATAATCAAATCATAGTAGAACAAATGTTAAACATACCCAAACTCAGCATAAAACAAGGTCTTTATGCAAGACAGGGACGTAGCCAGGATTTTGAAAGGGGGGAAGCCGTTATGCGAATTACGCATGACCCCCGGCGGGGTCAAGGGGGGGGCGAATCCCCCTGTGAAGTAGCGCACTCTGAACGTTCTTAGGACTGTTTGAGAGGATAAAGTGAAAATTGCAATAGATGCATTATAAGCGAAATAATAATTATACACTAGTATAATAAATCAACAGTGGTAGATCCAGGAATTCGAAAGAGAGGTGAACCAGGGAGGGACTTTCACAGACCGAGGAACCACCCACCTCAGCCCCACCATGGTTGGGGCTGAGGTAAGAAAATTTATTATTAGGGCATCTCTAGATGGCCGGAAATTACACTCTCGCACTTCAATTTGAATATATTTTTCCTTTTTTTTCCTTAAAAAATGAAGAGGGGTGCCTTGAATCCACCTCTGCTCAAAACAGTCTTTATCCAGAATAGTCATAATCACGAAAAATGGACATGAAAAACCAGATCACATCCTAAAAACAAACAGCAGTCACTAAGACATACATCAGGACCCAGCTCGATGGAGTTTAATGTCATACCCATGGGAAGGGCACAGATCTGTTTTGAAAGGTGGAGGGGGAGGGCATTTTGTAAGTCGACACCCACCCCAGCCCCACAATGGTTGGAGCTGATGTGAGAAAATTTGAGGAAATAGTACCTCTAGATGGCCAGAAATGACACTTTTAGTAAAATTCATCATCATCACATCACCATTAGTCAAAATGAAGCGCCAAAAGTAATTCTCATGATCTTTTATCAGGGGTTTTTGTCAACCATAGAGATCTTATTAATGTGTGTGTATACACCATAGAAAACAAAGCTTAAAAACATTGTCTTTGAGTATGTACTTTATATAGGCCTACTTCAAAAACGTGATTTCACAACCACCTCAGCCCCATGGCTGGGGCTGAGGTGAGAAAATTTGAGGAAATAGTACCTCTCGAGATGGCCGGAAATAACACTTTTATATAATAAAATTCATCATCATCACATTACCATTATAGTCAAAATGAAACGCCAACAAATTTCTCATGATCTTTTATCAGGAATCTACTTAATATCCAGGACAACTTAGGCCTAATTATAGCTTACTAAGCTTTAACTATATATACTGTACTATATTATAATCAACAAATCACAACTTTTTTTCGCATTTAGCACAATTTTCTTCACTTTTTATTGTTATTAATATTAATATCAATTATTACTATCGTCATCATCATCATTGTTATTATTATTATTACTATTAGTAGTAGTATTATTAAACAAACATTTAAAGAAACTTGCAAAAGAATAAAAACAAAATTGAACCACAGTATCGCATTTCTATCTTAAAAGACCTGGCCTGAGATTTATGGATTTAAGATTTTTTTTAAATCATGCTTAGGCTTATGTGTTCTATTAGGCCTATGTATAACGTGTACTGATGCATATTTACATGTTCAGAAGTATTCATTTTAAGAGATCCCAGGAAAGAATTTGTATTGGCTCAAGAATAAGCTTTAAAATTTTAACACTGTGTACAAAGGGGGGGAGCCGCAGCTCCCACGGCTCCCCCCCTGGATACGTCCCTGATGCAAGACAAACCACAGCTCACTCCTTACCATTCAAACATCGACTTGGTAATGCCTCGTGGTTTGGAGAACCCAAGCTAAAGAACCTTATAACTTAATGCTAACCCAAATATTCATCCTCTAGGATAATTAAACGATAAGAACTACTTAGTTAAAGCCCCTAGATAGGAGAGTAAATCGTATGTCCAACTTTCACCAGTAAAACAATGGGTAGCTATTACATAATCATTTATGTACACACTCAGCACTCCATCTAAAACAGATGGTAATAAACAATGTTATCATATGAGTCAGTAAAGGAGAATTACACAGTAGGCCTATACAAAAATGGTAATGCAGAAATACTGTTTTACACAATGTAATTCATGTTATGAAAATATTCAAATTCCCACATTATTTATAATTGTCACAGCAAGGAAGAAACAAAAATATTTTATTAACTAGAGTTACTGTGTCTAAAACGGGTACAGCTTTTCCTCATTGCCATAATGAAACCTGATGTTGAATTTACAAAATAAAAAATACTACGCAAATTATAAAAAAAGCCTGAAAAAACAAAAATAAAATCATAATAAAGAAAAATATGAAGCTAAAAACAAACTATATAATATTTTTCTATAGAATTCTATAAAGAAAATTCTATAGATTTTCTATATAGTATTCTATAGAGTATCTATAGAATATTTCAAACAAATTCTATAGAAAATATATAAAAACATTCTGTACAATCTCTAAAGAATTTTTATACAATTTCTAAATGATTTCTATAAAATTTCTAAAGGATTTCTATACAATTTCTAAAGAAAAGTGGCTTAATTCTCTATAAGAATCTATAAAAATTAACAGCATTTCTATAGAAAATAACAAGTGTTTCTATAGAGAGTAACGCTGTTATAATTTCTTTTCTATAGAAAACTATTATTTTCTATAGAAATTGACAATACTTCTATAGAAAAGAACAGCATTTCTATAGAAATTATTGCAAATATATAATTTTTTCTATATATTTGTAAATCTCTATGGAAAATAACAGCAAATCTATAGAAAGTAACGCTGTTATAATTTCTTTCCTATAGAAAACTATTATTTTCTATAAAATTTCACAATACCTCTATAGAAAAGAACAGCATTTCTATAGAAAGTAATGCTGTTATAATTTCTTTTCTATAGAAAACTATTATTTTCTATAGAAATTCACAATACTTCTATAGAAAAGAACAGCATTTCTATAGAAATTATTGCAGATATAATTTTTTCTATAGAAAACTATATAAATCTCTATGGAAAATAACAGCATTTCTATAGAAATTATTGCAGATATAATTTTTTCTATAGAAAACTATATAAATCTCTATGGAAAATAACAGCATTTCTATAGAAATTATTGCAGATATAATATATTTTCTAAGGAAAACTGTATTATTCTCTATAGAAATGTACAGAATTTCTATAGAAATAATGCTGATATATATTTTCTATAGGAAAAAAAGAACAGCATTTCTATAGAAAATAATGCTGATAAAATTAATTTTCATAGAAATTCACAGCACTTCTCTTGAAAATAACACTGAATATAATTTTTTTATATCGTTCGATCACTAAAAAATTGTTTTCACGAATCAAAAAAAAAGTGTAAAAACAAAAAATCATAGGCCTACAAGATGATTGTAATGTACAAATGTGTTTTGGTAGTTCATGGCAGGAAACATGAAATGTTTGAACCCACTGTACAGAAATCCCAACAAAATGTATTCATTCTCAAGATCTTTATTTACCACATATTAAACATATATATAACAGGTCAAACAACAAAACTAAAATAATGTTTGCATTGCATCATCTAAAAGTAGAAAAAAAACTGGATTCAATATCTTAAAAGAATAAACTGCATTGAATTTTACTAGCATTATGAAGTCACACGATGTAGCACTAGTGGTATTGTGCAAACATATAAAGATTTATAAAAATAATTTTACAGTATACAGTAAATTGCAGGCCTATATAAAATATTATAAATATATTAAATAACATCAAGGTACTGTAAGCGATATTGATAAGGGTAGATGAAAGAAAAAGTTTTATATATTTTTATATACTATTACAGTACAGTATTAGATTTAACTTTACACGAATTTAATAGATGTGAAAGACTCACAAAAGAAATTCCAAAACATAAGGTGGATATTCCCTGCACAGTATGGACCATTCATAATTATCAACAAATGTATAAACAGTATGCTACTGTAAGGGGGAAAGGGCCTGGTACTAAATACAAAATTAAATGAAAGGAATTTACAAAAGCTTAAAATATTGATTGAAACCAGTTTTCTAAATTTAATAACATGCCAATATGGATTATTTAAACCTAATTATGTATCTATGTACCCATTGAAAAAAAGGCCATAGAGAACAGTATTGCAAAATCAACATTTTCCATGAAT
>NW_022733102.1:5558-9294 GCF_011630105.1 Anneissia japonica
ATACTCAGGTACTAAACAGAGAGCTACAAAATAAAATACAGTACTGAAATAATTGCTACTCATATAAATAAGAAAATATTGATTTTATGTACATACAATAATATGGCAAGACAAAAATATTTTAAACGAATGTTATGTTTTAAGAAAATATGACAAGGGTAGATACTGTATAATTATTGATGTGGAAGTAGCATTCCTATTTAATAAAGCCAAGCTCTGAAGGACATAAATCTGTTGATATGTTGTAGAACTAATCTTTCTAAGCCTCAAAGTATATTTGACAAAAAACTTGGAAGCAGTTAATGAGAGAGATACACATTTTTGAATATTTAAAACTGGAGAAAAAGGGTGGTTTATGTCTCTTTCCCCCCAGTTTTTAAATATTAAAAAATCTGAATCTCATTAACCGCTTCAAAGTTTTTCATCAAATATTCTTTTTGGGTTTAAAAAAAATCAGTTCTACAACATAAAAAAAAAACAAAAAAAAAACCAACTTTTCTGAGCCTAACTTTAAGACGGCCTACACACTGAAACATCAAATATAATAAAATACTACCACAAATCTAATATCACTAGAACGAAGTTTGGAATTAAAGTTAAATAACAAAATTTAAAAACAAAAATGCATACATGGTATTCCCAATTTTTAGGCTTGTTCATTTTCTTTATTCTGTTTGAGAGAGACTGCCTCAAAAGAGTGGTTGATGCCTCAGGATACTTCTTATCAGTGAAATCTGGGGGTAAAAAAAATGCAAAAAATTTTAATACTCTTATAGGCTTCTAAATCGAAAAAACTCATAAACGGGCAACCAACAAGAGCAGGATGAATTTTAATAATTTCGGTGCAATGTCTAAAATTAGTTATGGTAATCTCTAAAGAATAAAATGCAGATACCTTAAAAGTAGTGGTCCAATAAAAGTATTATTTCATATTTGTTATCTTGTACAAAATCTAAATATAATTTTAATATACTGTAAGTATTCCACTTGTAGCAAAATATTTTCTTCATTAACTGTCTAATATTAAAGTTTCTTCCTTCAAGTGCTATGCAGAACATATACAGTAAGATGTAGCTACTGTGTAGGTTAAGTCAGTAATCTAGACGGGCTCCCTTTTGATAAGATAGATAATTATTTACTATTTATTAGTAAACTTTCCTCCCACATTTGCGCATGCTATTAGTATTTGACTGTCAATGGACATCCATGGAAAATATTCACACCCCAGTTAATTATACCATATTTTTTGGTCAACAAAAATATAATTATGCTTGAAATATTTCAAACTTTTTTATAGCATAATTGAAAACTTCCTATGTGTAGAATATGAGTATATTAAAAAGTTCCAGCTATTGATGTTTTTGGGCATGACTTGTGTGGGTGTCGAATTTAAAATACCAATTATTATATAATTATTGAGGTCAGACAGTTGACAGTTAACAAGCATTCATTTTGAAAAAGAGTGAAGTATATTGAACTGTGCAAAAAACAAGTCTCAATATTTTTAGTTGACACAAAATACAATAAATAAATGATATTTAAAGAAAAAATGCATTTTTTTTTCAAATTTCCTGCCTTGGGCAGGACTTAGGCCTAGTCTAGGGCTTAGCTAGGCTAGGTACTGTGTACTGTAGGCCCTAGCTAGGTTAAGGAAGAGGCCTAAGCCTAGGCTAGGCCTAGGTAGGCAAAAAAAAAAAAAGATTTTTCTTTTGTGTCCCAACGCCCGTACCTGACCTGTTGCACTTTTTTTTACTCAATTCTTAGGTTTAGCCTAGGGCCTAGCCTAAACAGTACAGTATACCAACAGAAACACTGCCACTGCACTGACTGACGAACTGACTGAACTAAACTTGATACTTAGCTACAAAATTATACCTAGGCTAGAATAAGGCGTACATTTATGGACGAAAGGAGATTATTTTTTCTTTACTTACCACAATACTGACTCTGCATAGGCCTAGACCTTGGCATGGTGCGGACTCTTCTTTTTTTCCAATGGCTAGCGGCTTTCCTAGGCTAGGCTGAGTTTTAGCAGAAGAACGTCCAAAATCCTTATTCAATCCATTTAACTAGTACATGACATTGCTACAGGTATTAACCATTTCAATAAAATATTAGTTTGCGATTATTACTCCAATTATTACTGAACAAAAGGACACCACAACAACAAAGGGAGCAGCGAGCGAGAGAGATGTCGATGAAGACCGTTCCGTTAGCTTTCAAATTTTACCACCCAGTTTTGGAATGTACCATGTTTAATAGAGGGGAGAGGAAACAATTTAAGACCAGTTATAATTCTTATTAAATGTATTTTTATGAAACCTTCTGTAATTAATCATTTGTTTTGTGTAAGACAGTATAAATTTTATAGCATTTCATTTCATACACTAAATAATTTACTAAATCGTACAACTCAACTCATAAATTGGACCCCTATCACGGCCTGATCCATTGTCTGGTTATTGAAAACGATGTCTATCTCTCCCATCTGGAATGATTAAAGTAGGTTTTAAGTTACACAACAGTAACTTTAAAATGGTCACAATGGTGGTTTGTGGTTAAGGATTTTGTAAGATTAAGTATTTGTTACAAATATGTGCATTAAATTCATTTTTCATTTCTATTTTAAAATGTGTTGTAAGGCTAATTATTTGCTGTTTTTAATATTTAATTAAATGTTTAATTTAACTTAAATGTTTAATGTAACTTGAACGCTTAATGTTTTTAACATTTTAACTTAAAATGTGAGCATGCTAATTGATACTGTAACTTATGCATCTGTTATACATTTCCAAACAGATATTCTATAGAATTCCTAGACAACTTCTAAAGCAAATGTTATAGATGTCTATAGAATTTTCTATAGAGTTTCTATATAGCTTCTAAAGAGAATGTTATAGATTTCTATAAAATTTCTCCAGAAATATGAAGCATGATTATTTGTGACAAAATGATACACATATTAAACTCTATGCATTATTTAGTTACTCAACATCAGACCATGAGCCAAATGCAATAGTTTTATTTATTATTTTTTTTATTATTATTATTTAATAATGTTTCATGTTCAAAACCAAGCTTCTGCAATAACACATTTATTGAAAATCCAGTGTAGGTCACAATACATAAATTGTGCAACAAACTAATTTTCTATAGAGTGGAATACAACATTCTATAGCAAATATTAAAATTCTATAGAATGCGTAAACTCTATAAAACATTTCTATAGAAATTTTTTGCCTCTATAGAGTTACATAGAACTCTATATAAAGTTCTATAGAATATGGAAGGATATGCCAATAAGTGAACTTAATCACTGTCCTACGTTGCAGATCCATTTAACAACAGGGGACTTAATGGACCAGTACACTGGGGTAACTCCCTACTCTTCTCGAATGATGTACTGGGTTCTTTAAAGTGCACACAAGCCAAATGCGTACACTGGGCCTACGCTTTAAAGTCCTTATCCGAGAAGACTTGTTCCACCACCGGAACCATTAGCGAGTGAGCCGTTCGAACCAGCGCCGATATTAGAGCTGAAGGTTACAGTGCCCCTGACTTAACCGCTCGGCCAATCAACTCAGCTTATCTTCATAACACTTCTATGAATGGATACCTTGTTTGAAGCAAGAAAGCAAGTTGTCTTTATCCAGTACCGCTTGTCAATTTTTTTCATATGGGACACTTTTAACCTAATTATTGTGTTATAGTCTCACATTTACACTAGAATTAAGGG
>NW_022733102.1:10043-14082 GCF_011630105.1 Anneissia japonica
TCACATAAACTAAATAAATGAGAATTTGTACTACAAATTGGGTTAAATGTGTTATATTTTATATTTATTGTCACATATCATTCACACACCCGTTAAATATCAACCATTTTGAAAAATTACCATCTTGAAAATCACATTATGTACAACTATACAGACAGCATTGGCGTCAAAATAAGCGTTTCAGCAATGTTTGTGACCCACGTACACCAAAAGTAACAAGTTACACACTGTTTCTTCTGTATTTTCTTCAAGCACTAGTTACAGGCTATACACTTAATTTTTTTCAGTTAGCACAGACTTAAATTTTGAGGTATGGGGGAACGAAAATACAAAAATGAGCAAAAATGACCATTGTCCCAACACCCGAAATTGAAATTTTCTCACTAATTTAAATTTTGGTGCATTATTACCTTTATATGAACAATAATGAACATTATTATCATCATTTAAATGAAAATCTCACCCAATCCCCTACCACTCCACATCCCCCACCCTTTCCCTACCTACTCTGCCACTTCCCCAATGCAATAGTAAAACATTTGCTTAGGACTACTGGCACCTGTTTATATACACCCCCTACCAAACCTCCTTCCCCACGCAACAGTAAAATTGGGTTCAGGACTGGCACTTGTTCAATTAATTCATTAAGGCTCTGTACTGGCACCTGTTTATATACTATTATTAATTTTGATTATAACTGTTTAAAATTTAGACGTAAACTTTAGAAACGCATTTTATACCGATTTCTATCCCGGATTTTTATACGGTTTTGAAGCTTACAACAACAACAGCTATCAAATGACGTCAGTTTTGTACATGAACTCTTGACCGGGAAAGCCACTGGAGCGTTTAAAATAACTAGGCCCCTCTGAAAATCCCTGCAGCGATGGGCCGACGCGAAACGGAACAGCGAAAAGTGTGCCGTGCTTCGGCGGTCGTCCGCAATGAATGGTACGTGATACAAGTAAAATAACAACATTAAATGAGAATGGAGACATTTATCTTTCTTTTGAAATAAATTTTATTGAAAACAGTTAAGAATAATGGTAAGAAAAATAAAATTTAAAAAGAGCAATTTTCAATAATATAACCTCACTTCCAACAGTAAGCACGCGGCTGTTGTCATACCTAATGTAACATTATCCTTATTTTACAACTATCAGGCATACAAAGTACAAAATTTATACTATTGCCCTCAAAGTGGAATTATTGTAATAATTTCTAAAATGTTCACATTAGTATCAAAATAAAAGGTTTAAATTCTTTCATAAATAATTATTATTTTGCCATTAGTACTTTAAGAGGCATCTTATTAGTTACTTTGTGAGTGGAAAAGTTACTACAGCCCCACTTCCCAAATTTTGTTCTTTGGAACCCAATTTGTGATTTCCCAGACAAACTGCGACCCATGTAATATTAAATGTCATAGTAAATTGCATCGACCTTATCACAAAAATTTGATGCTTTATGTTTTAAAAAATGACTATTTGGCATTAGTATTACAGCGATTATTGTTTACTAATGATCTCCTTTTTAAAAAACCAGTGGCGGATATAGGATTTGGTAATAGAGGGGCCCAACTGAGAGGGTTCTCACAAACATGGTTGGGGCTGAGGTAGGAAATGTTATGATTATGGCACCCATAGATGGAAATGACACTCTAAGATTAAATTTGATTACAATTTTCCTTTTTTTCTCAATTTTTTTTTAATTGGAGGGTGTGGGAGCCTTGAACCTTCCACTGGAAAATGAGATAACTTTTAATATTGAAACAAAAATATAATCAACTTTTTTTGCAGAAAATATTTTCAAACACTAAATTATATTTCATGAATTTTATATCTAAATTTTAACCCTGTGGTTACTGGTTGCTTATCAAGGATTTAGAGAATGGTGGTGGAGGCGCTAATGGAATGAGTCCACACCACGTCAGCACCACCTTAATTGGTGGTGACGTTAAAAATTTTTCGCTATTTTGTACCTGGATGCCCAAAAATGGAACTTAAATTACCTTTTACTTTTAATTGATAAAATGAGTAAAAATGAATCCAAATTAAATAAATAGGTGTCCGAAAATGGCACTTACAATTGACTTACAATTCTAAAAACTACCATATCCACCTGAGCCCCACCATGGTTGTGAAATTTAAAGAATTTGAGACTTATAAAATAGCACTTGAATAGTAGAAACTCTACGATATCTACCCAAGTCCTACTATAATTTTGGGGCGCAAATGAGTATATTTTAAGAATTTGGGATTTTTTATAGATGCCTAAAAATGGCCCTTGGATACCTGAAGTTTATGGAAACTACCATCCACCTGAGCCAATCATAGTTGGCAGAGATTAGACAAATAAGAATTTTGGACTTCCAGGTGCCGGAAAATGTCATATAACATTAATTAAGAAGGGGAACTTTTTTTTCTAACCTCTGAACGGGATGCTCAAGCACCCCTGAGCACCCACAGGATACGCCACTGCACTGGTTACTATTGTCTTATTAACCACACTGCATGACAAGTGCTTTTTGGTATATTATTGTTTGCATTTACAATAGTTACACATTTGAAATTCATTTGGATAATGTTATTTTTAGGTCACCTTACAGTAGTTTTATATTTTCAGTTTATTTCTATAATTTTTTTTTTAACAGTTTAAAGCTTAGTTACACAATTATGTTGCGGTAAACGGCAACAGAAAATTAATACTAGTCATAATTTCTAAATATTCATCGTGGGTATATAATAAAACATTGTTCTAATGACGATTCACCTTTACTTGCTTGTTTTGTGAGGGTCTGTATAGCTGCACTCCAGCAACCTTTAGAGCTGAGTTAATGTAGTAGCATGGCCTACAATCAATTGTGTGGATAGTTATAATGTTATTAATTGAATATGAAACCTCTCTTTGATAAAGATTTGAATCTGTAAATACGATTAATTAAATAATTAATTAAATAAATATCAAGTTAAAAATCAATTATTATTAATTCTTATTTAAAAAATTATTCATTTTTGGTAAAATCTTATTGAAAGCCACTTTTAATATGTTATGCTTGAATGGAAAAATAATTATCGGTCATCCATTATTTTTATCATATTTTAGAATAGTACAAAACATACTATTTTCTGTGATACCATCATTCCCATGAAAAAGTACACAATAAAAGGATGTTTTATTTTTATCAGTTTGATTCATTATTTTATCTTTTAAAAGAGTGCATGGGCTATTGTCAATCTCCCACCTCCCAAAAGGTATAAGTTATGTACACTTGCCAAAAAAAAAATTTAAGAAGGAAATTTTAGATGATTTCTAAATGACTGCTTTTATATGCACAAAGCACCATCAATTAAACACAAGGAAAAGAATCATAGATATCATGGGGTAGAGACATCAATCCACTAAAGTGAAAGGAATTGCATACCCCACCCTAACTGAACTATTTTTTTTGAATTTCTGTTTTTAAGCAATAGTGTTGTCCACGCTGAGATTATATGAACTAAAGTTGTACATGAAATAATTTATCCTTTTTGTATTTTATTACTTTACAGTTTGGGCTTACAGCCTATTAATAAGATTATTAATAGGTACATGCTATCATCCATGAAAAATCCAATTGCATGTACATTATTTAGTTAAGGTATATAGAGAAGGATGCTTTATAAACTAAGTTTCCTAATCCTATTAAGAAATATAAAAAATGGAGTTGTTTTTAGTCATGGTGAAATGTAAACAGTTCTAGTGTTACTAAATTTGAAAAGAACCTTTGTTTTGGAAGACATGCATCTTTATCACAAAGAACAGCATACTAAGTATACATCTACACTACAGTACAGTATCTTCAGTTAATTATTGGGGATGTTGTAAAAACACTAGTCTTCTGTCCATCAGCAAGTCGGTCTATCCTACAATCTCTTCCATTCATCTGTGAAAAGTTTAAATTGAACATTCTTCATTTAAATAACAATGGTGTGTCTAACAAGGATAGTTCCACATTATCTCCAATCCTGTGGAATCATTTAAGAGACTTAAAAATAAA
>NW_022733103.1:0-2222 GCF_011630105.1 Anneissia japonica
GTCCTTAACAGGTGTTGGCCGTTGTGTTAAACGATAGCCTATACTGTATTCCCCTCGAAAAGTGTTCCCTTAATAGAGGTGTCCCAAAGAAGGGGTTCTACTGCGTAACAATGTTTTAACATAAAAAATTCAAACACAGAATAATTTCACGCTTTAGCAAAAATCTGCTGTCGGGAAAGGGAGGATACATGAACACAGAGTATGTTTTTTTTTTTTTTTTTCTTTTGTGTTTCTTTAAATTTGATGATGAAATTCATTTCCGTTTTTCTGCCCACAGTACATTATATAAAAACATAAGAACATACAACAAATATGTATCCAACTTAGAATGGGCATTTAAATATAATTCTGATTATTTAGATTTTTATAATTCAATATTACGCAATTACTTATAAATTAATCTATAGTTAAAATAAATATTTCAGTACCGTTTTTGATTTACATCAATCTTCGGGTAAAGAACATAATGAATTAATAGAAAAAAGTAAATAATTACAAAAAAAGATATAATTACATTTGCATTTCAAAAATATCCTGGGTTTGGTAGTTAAGGCGAGACTGTTTTATGCCTTATTTAAGGCCAACTCAGACAGCGTCGGCTGACGCAGCCCGACCCGATTTA
Source organism: Anneissia japonica (assembly GCF_011630105.1). Taxonomy (NCBI): domain Eukaryota; kingdom Metazoa; phylum Echinodermata; class Crinoidea; order Comatulida; family Comatulidae; genus Anneissia; species Anneissia japonica. The sequence goes on from NW_022733103.1 coordinate 623, forward strand.
TCGTCGGGGACAGTCTTAAGCCGTCGTGAGAAATATTAAACACGTTTAATATTCTACTACGCGACTGCCCCCGACGCACACCATCGTGTCTGCGTTCAACTCACACAGACCCGACGCGACAACAAATCGCGTTGGGCTGCGTCGGCCGACGCTGTCTGAGTTGGCCTTTAGATGACTCTCCGACCGAAATCTTATTTTATTTTTGGCATTTTAGTGCATCCACTGCTGGATTGGAGTTATTCGGTGTAAACACCAAGGATAGCTCACAAAAGTCTAGAAGAAGACTTATTTCCAGAATCCAGTGGGGTCCTTTTGGTGGTGATTGGGCAGTACACCAGGAGACAATCCCCTACTCTTTTCCGAAGAGTGTACTGCATTTTTTAACGTGCACATGGGCCATAAATGCACACGGGACCAACGGCTTAAACGCCTCATCCGAAAGATGGTGCGCTATTGTAACTTGTATTTCAGCCCTCTAGCTAAAACACAAGAGGACGCGATTGGAATTGAACCGGGGACCTAGAGATCTTCACGGTTCAGCGCACACACAGTGGCTACCACCAGATTAGCCGACTTAGCTAAGCTGCTCTTAAACATTTTGTAGTTTGTTTAGTATGTTTAGTATAATATTATTTCATGTGTTGCTGCCACGAAAAATGTAAATCTCATTAAAAAAAAATTGTAGTTTATACTTATTTTTATTACGCCCTCCACTCACACCTTCCAAAAATAAGATATACAATTCCTTAATTATATAAATTTAAAGCATTTATCAATCTCATCCCTACACTGTTGAAACATCTTATTTTTTCCTCCGCCTAGATCGTTTTGGCAAAATGCTTTTACAAATTGCTCAATGTGAGATGTGGCGGATACAACGGCCCAGGCTCCCCTAAATTGTTCACAATCATTAAAAAAAAAAGAGAAAAGAAAATTATATTCAAATTGAATCTCTGCCCCAACCATGCTGGAGCCAAGGTGGTATTGACCATCCTTCTGTGGCAGACCCTCCCTGGGCCCCCTCTATTTTGAATTCCTGGATCTGCCACTGGTGAAGAAATTCAAAGCAATTCTTTGGAAATAAAACCAGAAACCCACTAACTGAACAACAGAGGTGTATTTGTGTATTACAAGACAGAATCACGATAGTGCTTTGACTGAATTTAACAGTGTTATCGTTTTATTCAAGAAAAAATAACAAAAGTTAGAAATATAACAACAACTGCAAACTACAAAATGTTTAGGATAACATTATTTAATGTGTTGGTTTCTAACATTAAATCTCCTATTCCTATAAGAGTAGAACAAAGCTGAATTCCATCAAGAATTGTTTTTCCTTGAAAACAAAATTCTAGTGTTTTCAGGATTTGAATCCTGCTTTCTGAAGTTATTCACCCAATTGTGGGGAAGGGGTGGGGTGAAGCATCACCCAATTGTGGGGAAGGGGTGGGGTGAAGCAAAGTCCGACAATTTTTGGTGGGAACCAATGGGATCTAGGGTTCTGACTTCTGGTTTCTACGGAAACCTGGGCAAATTAAGCTGTTTTAGCACATATACCAACTTGTGAAAGCACCTCCTATCAAAAACACATTGATAAATC
>NW_022733104.1:0-541 GCF_011630105.1 Anneissia japonica
CAACGCCAAACTCGGGTGAGTGTATATTTTTATGGTAGGAAAATTTCTAGAGTGGCAGGATAGGAAAACCTGGAGTGCAAGTTGTACTTTTTTTTTATTCGAATATGAAATGGAGAAGAAAAGGAAATTATATTCAAAATTAAGTCTGGGAGTGCCATTTTCGACCATCTTGAAGTACACAAGCTTATGACGGCCCGCCGCTGGTCTTAACAGATTGGAACTGGCCCCCAGCTTAAAAAAGGTTGAATCCCTGGAAGAAGTGAATCTCCAGGAGAACGTCGTATACATAGCTTCTCAGTTGTATGTTATAGGGTATTGATGTGGACTTAATGTTTGATATTTTATTTTATTAAAACATTTAATTTTTTTACTAATGGTACAACATCCAACCAAATTAAATAAATACATTAAAAGTACACGAAAAATCCATAAACTATGTATCCCGGGGTAGGGTCGTTCATATCTTAGGGCCGCAACCTGCATACCCCACTATTTACAATTTAAAGGGTATTATTAGGGCCCTAATGGCAGATGGGTAGAA
>NW_022733105.1:0-754 GCF_011630105.1 Anneissia japonica
CCCTAACCCTAACCTAACAAAAAAAAAATTACATTTTGACAACTTTTTAACATTGTCACTTTTTGTACAAAAGTTCTTATCTCGCCGAGTTGAGCACTTAGTGCAATTTTTTGACTTTCCGAAATATTTCGAGTACTTTCCCGAAAAACTTCAAACTTTCAATGGAATAGTGTTTGATTCAGGCTATCTCACTTTGCCTAACAAAAAAAAATTACATTTTGACTTAACTTTTTAACATTGTCACTTTTTGCACGAAAGTGCTTATCTCGCCGAATTGAGCACTTAGTGCAAATTTTTGACTTTCCGCCATATTTCGAGTACTTTTAAGAACAACTTCAAACTTTCAATGGAATAGTGTTTGTTTCAGGCTATCTCACTTTGCCTAACAAAAAATAATTACATTTTGACTTAACTTTTTAACTTTGTCACTTTTTGCACAAAAGTGCTTATCTCGCTGAGTTGAGCACATAGTGCAAATTTTTGACTTTCCGCCATATTTCGAGTACTTTTTAAAAAAACTTCAAACTTTCAATGGAATAGTGTTTGTTTCAGGCTGTCTCACATTGCCTAACCCTAACCCTAACCCTAACTCTAACCCTGACCCAAACCCTAACCCTAACTATAACCCTAACCCTAAACCTAACCCTAACCTAACAAAAAAAAATTACATTTTGACTCAACTTTTTAAAATTGTCACTTTTTGCACAAAAGTGCTTATCTCTCCGAGTTGAGCACTTAGTGCAAATTTTTGACT
>NW_022733106.1:0-579 GCF_011630105.1 Anneissia japonica
ACTAGCCCCCTCCCCCAGCCTACCCCACCCTCTCCCCAACTCCACCCCCAAAAACATAAAAAGATAAAAGATGCTCTATTTACCTCTTTACTGTTACTATTCAATGCTTCAACTGCATTCCTGACACTATCATAGAGGGCGCTACTGAGATCAGACTCATCATTCATGCTGTTATTTGTGGACTGGGCACTCTGCTCAACTTGCTGGCTTTTAATTGGTTCATCTGAAACCAGCGAGTCCCTGCTTCTACTCACTCATTCCACTGTACATTCACTTGCAAAAGAATTTCTCTGACTTTCGAAGAAAACTTCTGAAACTGATGGCAGTACATTTTGCTAGAAGGAATATAAAAGGAAAAATTGATTTATGAATAATATAACTAACATGTAAACAGTGGGAGGCTATATAGGGTCAAAAAAAGGGTGATATTATTCAAATACCAAATGTACAGGCCTTACATGAAGTGGCTTCTTGTCCTGAACATTTTGGCACCTTTTTAAAGAAATTTGGTTGAAAAATGGGACAGTGAGGGCCAACAAACAAAATTGAGGGAGGAGAGGGAAAAATTACCCCCATCAG
>NW_022733107.1:0-1191 GCF_011630105.1 Anneissia japonica
TGGCGTAGTGAGTGGCTTTAACAACGCCACTGCCTAGTTCACACACAAAGGCGTACGCTACGCCAGGCTTAAGCCAGCCTTACGCCGTGTGTGTGAACATAGCCTATGGTAGATATAACACTGGGTACCACCGTAATTAATGTTATCCACTCTTATCTGCTTCAAACTGGAGATAAGCTCCAGCCCTATGTATGAGTGGCTTGGTAATGATGAGTGTATTGATTTGCAATATCAAATGGTATTTTTTTTTTTTTAACTTTGTAATTTTAAAATATATTAAACTACTAATATAAGAAAAATCTATATTGATCATGGATTGCTGAGCACTACTTTTTTGTGAAACATGTAATTTGCTGCGATATTAGTTATAATTAAAGGGTACATACATCAAGAAGATACTGACAGTGAAAATAAAGATGTTAACGAGGATTGAACACTACACAACAATGAGAAGTTTGAGATGAACCAACAATATTACACAGAGCCTCAAGCTATATAATCTGCCTTAACAATACCGAGTCTAGAAATTAGAAAGCCACTACTGTTCTACTAAATGTTAACTTTCTCCTTGAGGCAAATTACGATTGACACATCTATTATTCGTGCTGCATGCAATGTAACTCAACATTTAGCTTTGATATTGTTACAGAAGGCAAATAATAAACAATGATTATATATAGTAGTAACCTACATAAAAGGAGAATAATAAAAACCTAAACATTAGGAGATAATAATTTGAAATAATGAGTATGTTTAGAAAAAAAAAAGTAGCTTATTGAGTTTTGTTTATAAGGTACATTTAAAATCCTGCGCCATCAAAATGCCTGCAATAATTTACAAGAAAGCTACATCAGATGAATGTTCTGCTTGAATATGCATTCTGCTCATTAAACTTTTTTTCAGGAATTTTATATAACATTCTTGTTACAGCATATTTCACTTCTGCTTCCAAATATGCCTAGTATTAAAAATATTCTACTTTGTAAAATCTTCTTTAATGATAATCAGTTATTTTAATGAAGTATGGCTAGATTGACAAATCGATTGACTTCAGTACTCTCTTTTTAACCCCATTATTTATATATAATCAATATACTGCATATTTCTTTATTAATAATGTATGTGCTTTAAAAATATACAAAACCTGGGGAGGCATCAGCAATAGATTATGTATAAATATCTTACAACCTC
>NW_022733108.1:0-1099 GCF_011630105.1 Anneissia japonica
TGTTCCCAGTACTAAGCAGCATTGTATTATTATCTATTTGTATAATAATATATAGGCTATTGTATAATTTTGTGTAAACAATATAGAGTAATGTTTCTGGATAGGCCTACGTTATAAAATTTTTTCCCTGACTAGTGTTATGCTCAGAACCAGAAAACAGGTTCTTCATCGAACTAATATGATTTATATGACTTATGGCTATAGCAAAGTTGAATTCTGTTATCGAATGTTATCCGTCGATATATTATTCTGGGATTACATCCCTGATGACGTCATTAAATCAGGCCTGCATTCCTAATGTCATTAATAAGAAAAGACGTTCATATCAGGAAAGATATAATAACAGAATGATAAAATACGTAGATTATGTACACGCGAATATGTGATAAAACATGTGAGTTTGCGGTAATAGAAACACATGTTTATCTTCATTATTACAATCTTCTTTAACAGATGTTTAATGACAACTGTTTTAATTGAAAATCTAGAACTGTATTCTGCCGGTAGGTTATCAAATTAATCGAGAGTCCGGCAGTGGTATCCAGTTTACGTGTGAATGAATACATATTTATTTGTAATGATATAAATAAAAATTCATAAAGACTAAATTAATGAAGGAGGTTACAAAATGCATTTACCCAAAACGTGGCATGGGCAACACTGATCATAATCGTATTACGATATGCCGGTACTGTCTTTGTCTTGTTCATTTACGGTATCACGTGATGTCAGCATTTCATAAAATAAAAGCATGCAAAATCAACTTGAATTATACTTCCTGGTTGAGTAAGAAAATAAATGTATGGTGGTTGCGTGGACACTCGTTAACTGCAGTATTATATAGGCGTAGTAGCCACCACGCCCGGTGGTGAATATACAGTATTACACTGGGACGGGAGGAAATCAGGGTGGCGCCAGCGGGGGGCCGGGGGAGGGCATTGCCCCATCGGAGAGAGCTCGCCGCCGCCCTCCTCCGTAGGGGAGGAAAACCACAATTCGTCGGGGAGAAAAAAAATTGTATGTATTTTCTATATAGGCCTATTAGTAGACTGAAAAATCAATTAAATAAGCCTTATAAAGAATTTTCGGGAGATTCGCC
>NW_022733109.1:0-1787 GCF_011630105.1 Anneissia japonica
TCTGTTTTCTTACATAATTGGATGGTACCTTTTAACTCCCTTTCTAATTCTTTAGTGAACAACGTTTTGTTTGTAATTTGTAAATTAATAATTTGTAAAATACAACTGGTCCTGGATTAAAAAAGCATGCTACCTAAGCATAGGTTGGAAGATCAGTCAGGGGTGGCGCCAGCAGGGGGTGGGGCAGAGCCCCCGTCGGGGAGAGCTGCCCCACCCCGTCGGGCAAACCCTGGCGCCACCCTTGAGATCAGACAAACTAGGCTTAGCCCAACTAGTTATCATTTAATTAAATTATACACACTGGTTTTGGTTCGCCGTCGTTATAATTTATGTACGAAAGTTCTTCAGGCCTATCGGTTCATCGATCCATGGAAGAAAGACTAAATCTACTCAGTGTTGTGGGAATATAATAATATATTGCCTGTATTTGATTTTTTTCTCTATGATAGGCATAAAAAATGAGATAAAATTACCTGACCTTTTTTTCAAGAGAGTTGAATTTTGAAGAACTTCAAGGTAATTAAAAGACTCCTCAGAAGTCGGGAAAGCTTATTTCTGGCCATCTAGGAATCAAAATTTTCACGGGAGAGGACCCCGGACCCCCTTTTATTTTAGGGTTTGTTTTTTTTAAAGTTTGAACCCCCCTCTTTTAAATCCCGGATATGCTCCTGTATTTCTATGCAATTTCAAAGCGTATAAATACTCTATTTATATCTGTACTCTTTGGTAATTCCAATAATTCACATTTAATTATCAAGCACGTACACGGGCGCCGCAAATATTCAAATAAAAATAAATTCTAAATCACGCTTTTGATACTAAATACTAACGCAATTTAACACGTGAAAATACTGTGTAAAATTTACTTTAATGGACGGTGCGTACAACCAGGGAACAGTGAAATTGTAATTGTACTGTTCCCTGGTACAACCTGACTTTCGCGAACCGAGAAGCAGAATGTCGCAGTTACTCTTTACATTTTTTGTATCATGCCTATGTGGATAGATCCAAAGTCATAATTCTATGGTTCTGGATAGATCTTTGCATGTGGATCAATGTTCCCGATCCTAAGCAAATTACAGTATTCGACGTTTTGAAACAAAAATAATATTTTCTCATCACGTTTCTTTTATTGAATATATATTTCAATATAACCTAAATATCTACTTGGTTAATATTTAATCCTACCAACATTGTAAGAATATAGCATAGTCTAGGTGCTCTAATACTTAAAAAACGCTTTTCAAATGTGTCTTAGTTTGATTCAGTTTCAATTGACCCCCAAAAATGAATAGGCCAGATTTTCGAAACCCAGATTGTCAGATTGCCAATTCCACTTCGTCGAAACCCAGTTTGCCGACTCAAAATATGAATTCCAGTTTTCCAAAACCCAGTTTACCGAAAGTCAGTTAAAAGCAGTAAAAAACCAACAGTATCATATAATATCGTATAATAAATAGCGGCTTATTGTAGTTCAATGATTGTTTTTGTCTTATTCTGTAAATCAAATTTAAATTTAACAATCGGCTACCAGCCAAAAAAAAGTAATAATAATAAAAAAAAAACAAAAAACTGCTCCTCCCTGACCCACCAATCAATTTTTAAAAATATCAGTTTGGCGTTTGTGCGACGGTGACAGCAAACTGTGTTTCGGCAAATTGAATTGTAATGATTTTAGTGAATATACATATATACATACATACATACATACATACCGGTACATTAAACGTGACACCAAAACGGGACAACATTGCTTGGAGCTTTGTGTTTAAATGCTCCACGCTGTT
>NW_022733110.1:0-2972 GCF_011630105.1 Anneissia japonica
TCTCATTCACCGTTCCCCAGTTTTTCGTCAAACAACTTTTTTCTGTCTTAGAAAAATCAGTTCTAGAACATATCCAAAAATTTTTTTCCTCTGGAGCCTAATTAGCCTTTTAGGCCTAGGCCTAGGTAGCCTAGGGTCCAAGCCTAGCCTAGGCTAGTTTTTTAAAGAAATAAGGCCTCTCTAGGCCTAGGCTAGGGCCAGGGCCTAGTCAGTTAGATACTACACCTAGGCCCTATGCTTATTACACCGCATCTAGACTCTAGACCTATATATAATTTATTAGTGTATTTTGTAATTGATATCTAGTTATTTGCAGTTAATTTACCTTAGGAATTCTCATCGACGTACTCATGGACGCCGCCATCTTGTTAAAAATGTTCCAAAAGGGTAGTTCCCCCATATTCTGTACAGGGTGTGCAATTTAACAAGAAAAATCTAACCACAAAATTAAGTTTTATATATAATCATATTTTGAAATATATTCTTTAAGGGTTACAGTGCACCATTATTATTATAAATTAATTTGAAATAAACCATAAAGTTAGTGAATGAAACTGTATCATTTTAATAGTTACCAAACAATTAAAACAATCTCCCCTGTTATAGAATGGATTTGATGACCCGGAAAAGAAATATATGGGGTCATTAAAGTTCAGGGGCTGTCCGTCCGTCGTCGACTACGTGCTGTTTTTCTCTAGTGAAATTTTATTGTAATTTGATTTTTTCTCATTTAAAGGTAAGTATTACGATTACAATAGTTTAAAGTCAACTCCCCAATATAACAAGTAACAAACTAAGGTATTTTAACATCAGTCAATTTTAGCAATATGGTATTCGTTGGTAAATACTGTAGGGGGCCTAGGCCTAGGCTAGCGCTCTAATCTAACTCTTGATGATATTCTCGATCTTGATTACATGATTGAGCAGCTCCAGCACTCAATCAGCACCTTGGCCTAGGCGGCCTAGGCTTAGTTTAGTTAGATTATTCTCCTCTTAACATTTTTTTTGCAGCAGGTTTGTGTTTCTGGTACTATAGTGTTTTCTTGCAGTAGTAATTAATTTTAATTAAATATGTATTTATTTTGAAAAATAATTGAAATGCTGGACAGGGGCAGGGGTAACTTAAGCAAAGTACATTGCTATAATTCAGATGAGCCAGCTACCCCTAATAATAGAACAATTAAATATAAATTATAATAGAAAATTACAAATTAGCCCTTGGGATTGGAAAGCTACAAAAACAAAACCTTTTTGATATGAATTTTTCATGATTGATTTAAAGTAAGATTATATTTTACAGTATATTGGATAATAATTTTTTCTCAATTTTCAACATTAAAACATATGGTTTTAATATGTTGTTTTCATTTATAGATATGGATGTAATATTGACAGATGCAGCATATAAGAAGGAAGAGAAGCTGTTCATTATTAAAAAGAAGAAGAAAGAGGAGCGACGTGAACCAATAACTGTTTCTTATCAATTACGAGATATTAACACGGAATTGGTGAAGGCATGGCAAGATATATTTGCACCTCATGAAAATGTTGTGGTAAAGATTAATTATTGTCAATTTTAGAATACATGTTAATTGCTTAATGAATTTTTTCAATTATCAAAATAATCTTATTTTCAATTATATTTTATCAACATCAGTCAATAGCAAATTTTAGATTAAATAATTGTACACATTACAATGAAGTACTGTTCACTCTTATGTATACTTTAATACCAGCAGTACAGTACTGTAGAGTACTCATAATAGTTTCTTTTTTTTAATTTAATTTTCTTCTCTAGGTTAGTGAAGGTGACATATTCAAAGATGCTCCAGCTACAGACGCAATAGTGAGTTCATTAAAAAACAATTCTATATTTATTCTTTCAACTTGCTTTTAGTATTTTAATCAATTTAGTAAGTCACTGTTACTTCACATCATTATGCTTTATTATGACTTTCTTGAAATGAAAAATTGAATTAAGAAATAATAATAATAATAATAATAATAATTTAATAATAATACACATTTTTAAAGTGCCTATTAAAGCAAACAAAAACTGGCTTGTCACCGGTGCATAAAAATTAATATTATAATAATCATAATCATAATAATAATAATAATAGTAATGATAATAATTGATTTGTATAATTAACGATATTCATTGAATGTGTAGGTATCACCAGCAAACAGTTTTGGATTTATGGATGGTGGTATAGAATTAGCTTATTCAAGACACTTTGGACTTCAACTGTGAGTTATCATTAGTATTTTTTTTTTTACTAATAATAGTAGTACAGTAAATAATAACAACAATAATGATTATAATAATGTAAGTATATTTTGTAGATTATATAATCAGAGTAGTAAGAAAACTTTGAATGAGGATTATTCATAATTAAAATACCATGTCCAGTATTACTGTTTCTAATATTACTGTATATTTAACACAGAATGAGTCGTTTACAAGAAACTATTGATAATGAAAAAGATGGAGAGTTATTGGTGGTAAGTGTCGATCAATATCTGGGATATATTGCATCACATTCTACAGTTAATGATTTAGCAATACCAAACTTAGCATCGAATCTTCCAAAATATATTTTTAATTATGTTTTCCTTACTTTATGTTACTGTCCTTATCCAGCCCATACATACAATAATATCCAATCAGAATTAGCAATTCATAAAGACTGGTGTAACAATAGCTGCTGCCTTTTCTTTAATTTTATCCATGAGATGTTTACTGTTGTATTTACCCAATTTTTTTAGTCGTTAATACAAAAGTGACAAATATTTGTGTTTTGCCCATACATGGGTGTTATAGGATATTAATGATGCCCATATATGGGAACAAAACATTTGATAGTGTGGACTTAATTATTATCAATATGTATAATATATAGAATATAAATAGGCTAGTATAAATATTAAACTATATTTTTTGGATAATTTTTATTGATATTTCATTACAA
>NW_022733111.1:0-2224 GCF_011630105.1 Anneissia japonica
AAGAGTGAATGAATAAATAATAACAATAAAATAATAAATATATTATTTATTAATAAAGCATTATTCCACAAGGATAGCCCTATAAGGGTAATGCTGGCTAAAATATAAAACAATAAAAATGTACTAATAATACTAAAACTTGAGCATGAATTTTTGTGACAAGAAATATCAAACGGACACCCATCAAAAATACCAGAAACTTCACAGATAACATCAAAGAAAATATTAAGCACAGCAGGAAAACTAGTAAAGACATCATAGCAGCTTACTGTAGCTCAGTTGGCTAAACTGGTGGTAGCTACTGTGTGTGCGCTGAACCTTGGAGATCTTTAGGTCCTCGGTTCAATTCCCATCGCTGCTCTCCTTGTGCACGTTAAAGAACGCAGTACACTCTTCGGAAAAGAGTAGGGGATTGTCTCCCGGTGTACTGTCCAATCACCACCAGAAGGACCCCACTGGAACAAGTCTCCGGACTTTCCTTGGAGTGATTCACACTGAAATACCTCTATCCTATCTTTTCAAATAAAACATGGATTTGAAAGAAAAAGAAAATATAAAACAAACCTGCAACAAATTTGACACCAAACCACCAGCTGAAGGGCATAATAGCATGGTGGAAGACATGCAGAAAGGATACCTGGTTATTCTTCTTTCTCAGAATAAAGAATATCTGAAATAGAACACAAAATGGTCATACAAACAATTAATGTACAACGTTCTACTTGTGGAGTTGTGAAGATGAAAATGTAATGCAATAGAAGCAGGCCATAGTCCGTAAAACTTTGTATTGAAGCCCTGGGCTTCTTTTTGTTTGTGAACTTTGGATAGGCTTCTTTTCGAGATGGGCTTCTTTTCAAAATGAATGGCTGTAAATGTTAGGAATTAGTACTACAAAACAATAAATAGGACCACTGTAAACATCAATCTGTATCGTGGAGTGTATTATTAACTGGCATTAAATAACCTAAACTACTGTAAAACCAAGCGTGTTTATTTTGTTTTATCTTTGAAATTTATGTACAGCGTGTTTACTGTACTATTTCAAAAAGAAGCATGTTATCTTACAAAGAAGCCCATGGACTTCTTTTTTAAGCTAATTTTGCAAACTAAAGAGGGGGTTTCAATTTGAGATAGGCTTCTTTTCGAAATTAAGCCTACTGGGCTTCAATTCGAGGTTTTATGGTATATATCCAGGGTCTTGGTTAAATTATTTAAGACTAAAGCCCACTCCAGACTATCAAATTCTATTTGACAAAAACATGTGACATATGCCTAGATATGGCCATGATGACCTCACATTATGATGACACATATAGGCACATCATGACTATATATGGAAATACAACATATTTGTGTCCAATGAAATTTGAAAGTCTAGACAGGGCTTTAGTTTTGAGCACCATGTGCTTGGCAAAAGGAATTGCAACTAGGCTAAAAAATGTCGTTTTTTTCCCCAAGCTTGTCAGGCCCTTAGCCCAGTAGCCAGGTTCTTCCAAATGGGGGTTCTCTCGCTGTAGGGTCCAGAAGCCTGCCCAAGGGCCCCGGTAGGGTGAGGGGAAAAATAATGGGTCTAAATAATGCCATAAAAGCAGTTATGTTTGAAAAAGGTCTGCAGCAAAACATTCTGTCTGAGTTTGGGTGGGTCTGCAGTGCATTAGCTGGGTTGGAGGACTCGTTCAGGAAATTCAAGGGGGGTGGGTGTTTGCCAGAAAAGAGTGGGTTCACTAGAAAAGGGGGTTCTCCCGAACCATAAAACCCCCCCTGGTTATGGGCCTGCTTGATATTAGACCTTTAAGATTTCGTGTTGGTTGGTACACTGTCTTAAACTACGGACGCATGGCACTGTAGCTATATTATTTCAGAATTAAGCACTCACTGTATCTAGCATCTCTATAAATTTTGAAACATAAAACAGCCAACAGCATCTCGCCATCTAAAAGACAAAATAAGAAAATTCATTTAAGTCCCTGACTATAAAAATATATTTGACAAAAACATGTGACATGCCTTGATATGGTCATAATGATCATACATTCACTGACAAGTCACTGACTCTCAATCAACCCGCATACATTAATCAACTTCTTCGCAAATATGTGCCTGGCCGTTCCCTACGTTCATCTGATCTCAATTTAATTTCTGTCCTTCGCACCAACACTAAGACCTTCGGACACAGATCATTTTCATTTGCTGCAGCCACACTCTGGAACGCACTACCACTTCA
>NW_022733112.1:0-903 GCF_011630105.1 Anneissia japonica
GATTATGGAGGGCGGGGAGTAATAAAGTTCTCGTGTATTGCTTAAATATTTCTGACACAATTACACGTACGGCCAATACTATGTATGAAAAAAACCAACAGGTGTTTGGAAATTCAAGCTTGCTTACAAATTTACCACGATTCTGATGGTGTCAGCGTCACTGACATACGGACGAATATACATTGTAAAAGTTCCTATTGTTTACAGCATAGGAACCAATAATAGTATAAGCTACAGTAACCAAGTATAACCAGATAGACCAATTATAAGGTTTATATCAACCAATATGATGTTCTCGACAAAATACTATGCGTAGCAAAACATTGTGAAATTTTCTTATATATTTGTAGGACAGGCTTGTAAACACAAAAACTCAAGACCTGTTGTACTAAATTGATGACATTCAATTAAGGCTGGCTATGTAATGTATGAAGTCTTTCAATTTGGTTTTGTGTGAATGTTGAACTCGTACGAGATAAAGTAATACCCTACCCCACCCAATGTTGTATGATATGGTTTCATTTTTTGGAATGACAAAATTCCCTAGAATAATGTGGTAATCCAAAAGAAGTAGTAGAAATGGTAGTAGTAACATAGTAGTGTTAGATTAATTCGGCTAGTCAGCGGCGTGCAATACATGTCTAGCGCTTAGTGGTGCTAAAATAGTGGTGGTGTGTGTAAAGTAGTTGCATTATTTGTTTACCCTTTAATCGAGGAAAAAAATGGTGCTGTAAAGTTCGTAAAGTTGTATGAGCTACTTGTTACGTTCTCTAAAGCAAACCAATCAATTTTTTCCGTATGACTACCATCAAATATCATGTAGGCCTCCTGAACGCCATCTTTGTAGAAGGAAATTTTAACCTGAAATTAGAAACACACAATAAGTGCCATTTGAACACTAAA
>NW_022733113.1:0-549 GCF_011630105.1 Anneissia japonica
TATATACCTTTGCTATAGACCTACCTTTGAATGGATTGCAGGTGATTAGATTGACTCTCCCAATTGACTATCACGACTCATAGGAGGCTTTAGGTGATTTGCGCCGCGGCGTGATGAGACGCTAGATAACGGTATTCTCCGCACGACGTAGATGTTGTCAATTGTATGGAACGCCATTGCTGACTTTAGTAGTGCAGTTTCGTCATGCTGTTATGCTCAATCGACATTACGTTATTCTCAATCGACAACAGAGAGCTTTCGCTTTCTCGTTCGCAACTTCGAGAACCAATCGACAACCGTTGATACTTCATGTAATCTATTCAAACAATCAATACTAGGCCTACAAAAAAACAAATATATAATCTAAATTAAGGCACAAAACGAATACCACAATAAATCATTTGCATGTCACCAGCATTCATTTACTCCTACAAATCTTGTATTATCTCCCTTCTGACGATTGCATGAACATGAAAGAGTCTGTAGAGTGACTATATCAGTGGCAGCGCTACGTGAGGGAGGGGTTAGAAGTACTACAGCCCCCTGCCG
>NW_022733114.1:0-595 GCF_011630105.1 Anneissia japonica
CGAGATGTCCGCTGTGCAGATGCTTGATCGAGATGAAGATGTCGGAATGCCAAATTCCGGACGGTATCCGAGTGTACAGAGCGTGAACATTTTCTTTTTCTCTTATATATATTTTGTTTTCGTATTGTAAATAAAAATGAAAACTGTTACATATATTTTGAATTATTAAAAAAATGAAGAGAAACTAAAAAATGCATTTTTTTTCCAATGTAGTTTATTGTATCCTTAGTCAACCTGGCATTAATGTCTTTGGAGAAAGTTATTCAACTAAAACAAAATAATAATAATAAAAGTGTGAGTATGGTATACCGGAAACCCGTCGTTTCGAAGTCCAAAGTCATCTTGACGGTGTTGACGATTTTCGTTATCTCGGTATCGATAATCGTCGCCGTCACCGTATGGTCCGTACAGTTCGGAGGTGCAGATTCGATCGAACCAAGCAGGAACACGTCGTCGATCGCAAATGCGACCGCGGGTTCTGTCGGATGACGTTCGTGGCTCTGTTGATCGCTACGACTGTGACGTTGCTTGCGCTCTTGGTGCGAAGGCCGAAAGATAGGTGCGACGACCATCTGTGCGGCGGCGGCGATCGTGG
>NW_022733115.1:0-523 GCF_011630105.1 Anneissia japonica
CACGAAGGAGAGAGGAAACCGGGTTTTCGAGACGGAATTCGTGCACCCGTATCTCTTAACGTTGGAAGGGATTCGATCGAACGAAGCATAGGTGAGCTTCGTGGATAGGCTAGGTTCCGTGACTTTTGGACCTCGCAGAGATGAAAAAGAAAATTACAAATTGATTTGAGATATGAAGACGACACTTTTTGGGGCCAGTGTTGAAGGATAGGACTTTGCATCCCTATCTCTTAACGTTATGAGATCGAACGAAGACAGGGTGAGCTTCGTGGATAGGNTGTGCTAGGTTCCGTGACTTTTGGACCTCGCAAAGTTCAAAATTTTTTTTTTTTACAAATTGATTTGAGATATGAGGACGACACTTTTTGGGCCCAGTGTTGAAGGATAGGACCCGCGAAGCCAACCGAGAAACCCGAATTCCGCGTCTTTCGTTACACGAAGGCGAGAGGAAACCGGGTTTTCGAGACGGAATTCGTGCACCCATATCTCTTAACGTTGGGAGAGGGATTCGATCGAACGAAGA
>NW_022733116.1:0-688 GCF_011630105.1 Anneissia japonica
AAACTAATTACAGCATATGTTAGCATATTATGAAACTTTTCAATCAGCACCGCGCGTGCTTTCTGTGGGTCAAAGTACGGCGGATCACCGAATTCGTCCTCAGTGACGAGTTCAAATCTAGTCTTTTTTTTATTCTTTCTTTCTCCCCTTTTTGTTCGCACGATATCTCAAAAACTGCCTCGAGTTAACGCACAATCGTGTCAGCGAACCTTTGGCTTGGTCTGGAATAGTCATGGTAAGCTTTTCAACGCGCTCATTGTTGCGTGACGTCATCTACGTGCAATTTAGCGTTTTTACATTATCGAGCATATCAGCCTAACAAATTGCCATTTCGAAATCGTATTAAGTGAGCATTAACTTTGGGTTAATGTTGAATGTACTGTACCTTAATTTTACGCTTGCGCTTATTACGCGCGCGCACGCATGCGTCAAAATTTCAAAATGCTTGAAATTACTTTTTGACTAAGTTGGAGCACGTTTCAGGCCATTTTGAGCATTTCAAATTTTTTCATAATTTTCCACTACGCGTGCGCACTTTTATTTGCGTAGTACGTATGGAAGTTAGAAATTAGGTTTTTTTTACATAATTTGGGTTCCTGACATTGTTTCCACAAATTTCCATTCTTTTTGGTCATCTTATGTCCAATAGCAATGTCGTACGTGCGCATCAAATATAGGTATCTTTGCG
>NW_022733117.1:0-610 GCF_011630105.1 Anneissia japonica
TCGTTTCATCAACTTTGTCATCATCATCTTCATTCTACATTCATTAGCCAAAATTCTTATTTGTTTTTTTTACGAAGTTAAAATAACCAGACAATACAAAACTATTATGGTTTTTTTTTCCTATTATTTTATTTAAATTATTCTTTTTCTACGCCATCGTCATCGGCTTGATGCCGGCGAGAAGGATGGATAACGTCTTCCGACAGATATTAACATATGGCGATGCTTACGTCGGCGGTAAAAAATGATACGTTGGATAGTGTATGCATTCGTTCTTACGACGACCTCCTTCGTCAAAGGATCGAAATGTCCGGACGTCACGTGCAATTCCAATCCCAAGTCGTATCGTTTCGAAAGTTCGTCTCGCGAGACATTCACGGATCCGAGCATACGGTCCGACATACCCGAGTTCAGACACAAGACGAACGTCAAGTTCGACATGAAGTTGCGGAACGGAGATGACTGCACCGTACTGCGCAGCTTCGGATCAAGGGATTTCCTGCACGTCGAAGTGGAGAACCTCAAAGTGGTCGCACGATTTCGCTTGGGAGACGAAGAGTGGTCGGCGAGAAGTCCGGGGAAACTCGAACCAGGACGATGGCACAGCGTC
>NW_022733118.1:0-1567 GCF_011630105.1 Anneissia japonica
TTGAGACCTATTGTTCAACGGTTACCTACATATGTCAAAGATACCAACGAAGCCATCCGTTTATTAAGTGAATTTCAATTTACCGGAGTAAATTGTCATATTTTCACCATGGATGTCAAGTCTCTCTACACTTCAATACCTATACCGGACGGCTTGATTGCTTTGAAACATTTTCTAGACCGTGATAGTACTACCAAATATGCAACATCCACCATTATTCGTCTTGCAGAATTGGTACGCGTATGGGTCCAAGTTTTGCGTGCCTGTTCATGGGATACCTTGAAGAACAAATATTTGAACAGTTTACTAGCACCACACCAACCTTCTTCAAGCGTTATATTGACGATTGCATTGGGGCCGCATCTTGTTCAATAGAAGAAACGATCGCTTTCATCAACTTCGCTAATTCATTTTATCCAGCGATAAAATTCACGCACAAGATATCATCAACTAGCTTGCCTTTCCTGGATATTGAACTCCATATCAAGAATTCTGCTCTGACTACCACTGTTCATTATAAGCCTATGGACGCTCACACATTTCTGAACTACCGATCATCTCATCCTCCTGCCTGTATACCCTACTCACAATTAGTTCGCCTTAGATGCATATGCCAAAGCGATGATGATTTCAAAGCCCGTGCTGATGAAATGATGAATTTCTTCTCTACAAGAAGCTACCCTGCTTCTATCACCAATGAATGCATCAGAAAACTCAATGGTATTTCTCAAGAAGACGCCCTTAAACCACGCAATAATACCAGCAATTATGACAGGACTCCCCTAGTCCTAACATACCATCCCATGACTAAACAAGTGGCTCAAATTATCATCAAGAACTTCGACATATTAGCTTCCAACCTATCCACTGAGACTATCTTTAAATCACCACCAATCTGTGCGTATCGTCGCGATAACAGCATCAGGGACACTCTTGTTCATTCTAATTTACGCACTTCACTTGATACCAAGGGATCTACTGTTTGCTGTAAAAGACCACGCTGTAAAACTTGCGCCCAGGTCAAATCCATGGAATTCATCAACGGACCTTCTGGAAACCATATTATTACAGATCAATTTTCATGCATATCTGTCAACTTGGTGTATGCCATTTTATGCACTAAATGTGATGTCATCTACATTGGTGAAACTAAGCGTCGTATGGAAGACAGATTCACGGAACACCTCAGGTCTATAAGACTGAGACAACCTGGCCTCCCTGTAGCTGAACATTTCTCCACCAACCATAGTCCGGATGACATCAAAATAACTGGTATCACTTTATGCCACGGACCTGATCACGTCAGGAAAAACACAGAGGAACGCATTATCCATCGTCTCGGTACTTTAGCTCCTCGTGGACTTAATTCCTATTTATTATTTATTATATTTTATACTTATTTATGTCATTTATTACAATCCCGGTTGTTATCATCTTGGTTTATATTTTTATTTTTTGGCACCATATTTTATAGCACCTCTAACTCTGATTGGTTGGCTTTTTTCACTACGCCCTTAAGGTATTGTTTAGCTTGTATATCAACGCTTTCCTATGATGCTGCATACTA
>NW_022733119.1:0-654 GCF_011630105.1 Anneissia japonica
AGCTACAAGCCAAGAAACCTCAAATTGTGGTGGTTGGTACTCACAGTGAGAGCCTACCTGGGACCGATGATGAAAAGAAGGAGAAGGTAAAATGTAATCTGAACTTAATGACATAATTTATTAGTAACATGTGAACAGTGTGTGATGCGTTTCTATATTTATTCAGATTGAAGAACAATTTGGAATAATATTTGAAGCAATCAAAGGCACTCCCTATGAATGTCACGTGGTGAGGAAAATATATGCCATTGACAACAAGTCTGAAATCCAAAGCAAGATGCTGACAACACTTAAACAAGATGTTGGTGGATTTCTGAAAGCAATGCCTAAAACCATCCCACTGAAATGGCTTAAACTCCAGCATATGTTGCAGGAGAATGGTAGGACAGCACTGCGCATGACGCATGATGAGGTAAGCTTTCATTATGTTGTTGTATATCGATTTATAAATACACTTAAATATAAAAAAATAGTGAAAATGTGTTAAAATAAAAGATACCATTGATTAGTTAATATAGAAACTATATAATATAATGTGCGGTACATAAATATAGAATCTTACTTAATACACTTGTTGATTGCAACTATCTCTTATTTCTCATGTCAATTTTGGCTTTAAAAATTCAATGCGGGATGAGATTTTTTTTTTTTTTT
>NW_022733120.1:0-1527 GCF_011630105.1 Anneissia japonica
CTCATTCTGCATCACCTGAAAGCTGAAGTCAAGAATTATAGAAGTGCTTCCTGGTCGAAGTCATGCTCTCCCATGTATTTTTTTGTAAAAAGACAATAATATATTAAGTACTTTTAATAGAGCAAAAACCATTGAGATATTAGTAAGATGTGAAACATTGAGTGATGGAATTACTTGAGGCTGCTATTGCATATCAGGATGAAGCCTTGTCACTACATGAGGGATAAGGATCTGGTGGCAATTCAGGCCATATTATAGGCCATGGATAGAAACATGAATCAATTGAAAGTACTGTAGTCCTATCAGATTGGAACTGTATAGATGTGTATAAGAGACAGTCATACCATACACTGTGTTGAGAAATATTACCAGATATTATTAAGGTTTTTCCTTGTATGAACATTTATCAACAACACATTTATTTTCTTTATAAAAATTTGCATTGACTTTTTGAATTGCATTGTATCGTATTTTATAATGCAATATGAAAAGAAGAAAATAACAGAACAGTACTTGCTGATAAATGATAATGAATACAGCAAAACTTTCATTATTTCTAGTTTCTTTTTAATTGTTTATGCTGGTTGGCTACATTGATAATATTATATAATTGTAATATTTAACACATGTTTATAAGTGGATTGGATTGAACTCTATATTCAACTATGTTTAAAGCAGTTCTGTGTAGGTATATGATGTGCTACAGTGTTTCAATAATATTCATAATAAAGTTCAGATTTTTGTCATAAACTTCTTTCAACCTTGTGTTTACTGTTGTGTAGTTAATGTATATACCCAGTGAGTGATCAGAGAGATAATGAAAGTGCTGATGGGATGTAACTGGCTTAACTGAGGTATATTAAAAATGTATTTGTTTCACCTTATTATCATCAATTGCTTTACTTTTATTCACTAATTCAGTCCATATTATCAAGATCTTCAAGCAGTTAAACAAAAATCAACAGGCATGGCAAGAAAGACTGATTAATGTTATTTATTTACATTGCATGCAAATAAAAACATTTGAAATTTTACATCGGATTCAATGTGTTCTTATTTTTTGAAGTAATTCAGCCTCAGTTTTCTTTTAAACTGTACATTTTTTTAATTATAGAAAAAAAAAAAAAAAAATGTGATGATTCCAAATAGAAAAAAGCGATTCCAAATAGAATCAAAATATATTATATATTTACAGGAATTTCCTGTCTCATTCAAAGTCGATAAACATTACTTCTTGCCCTTCCTACTATGCATATGTAGGCCTAGATAAGTAATACAATACACATTCATTACAGCACGGTCGACTTTGGCTTAAAAAACTACGGTATGACAGTCGACAGAAGATGGGAAATGCAATTTACTACCTCTAAAATCTTACAACTATTACCAATGTATTTTATTTAAAGGCTGGTATATTTATATCATATTGAAATATTCCACTTAAACCGGAGAACTTTCGTCAAAATTGCTACACATTTTCACTTTCCTCGCGACATTGTTTACATTAGTTACCGAGTTTACAAGAAC
>NW_022733121.1:0-1017 GCF_011630105.1 Anneissia japonica
GCTAAGCTGTCCGACAGAGGGCTTGGGCTCGAATGCCTGAGGAGCGGTGTCATCTGCCATTTTTTAAGATAGGGAACTTTGTGTGGCCGGAAATTTCACTCTACGACTGTGAAGGCATGTTTTGACTTCGTGTAAGACAATTTTTAATTTTACTTTTTTTGGTCAGTATACCCTACGAGCTCTGCCGGTGGGGAAGGGGAGGCTTGACTTAGCAGGCTCATTCACAAAGGGCACATAATTAGCCCTATTGTTTATTTTAGCATATGTCTATGTATAATTGTTTTCTTTGTTGGACGTAGTCACATAAACTGAACTTGCTATTCCTTAACTCACATCAAATTTTATTTCAGGAATCATACAGATATATACTGTACATCAGGCTAAAATTAGAATGGTTGTTTTGCACAAGCACAGTGTCATTTTTGATATCAAGGTCGGTCAGCTGAGTCGTGGGCGATTTTTTTAATTACAGTCCTAGGTCTAATACTATAGAGTTCATTGACAACCATTAGCCGGTAATTATCTTATGCATTTTGGTTGGTGAACTTTTAATTAGGAATGCATGGTTAAGGTATCATATCGATTAATTAATACTTACCACCATACAAATGAGGTAAAATGTTTGTTTTTGAAAAAAGCTGACTCAAAATATTAGACGTTTTTGGTCGGTCGGGTTTAGGAGACACAAACAAAGTATGTTCCTTGTTTGCCTAACATCATACCGTAGTCAAAATAATATCACAATACTCAAGGTACGATCATCGGATTGTCTATGATGCTATGATCAATACATTGAACATTGGCACTGAACTGGCTGTTCTATTATTAATAAGATTATGGAAGTGTTTTATTTGCAGGCACGTTAGTGAAGTGATATGTTTATATTTTCTTTAGCATTAACATTAGTTTGGATAATTTTCTTTAATGATGCGCATACATTAAAACAGTGGCGTATCTAGGGGTGGGGGCGCACGCCCGTCCAAAAAATTACTCGTGCCTCCCCACTCTCCCCCCCCC
>NW_022733122.1:0-996 GCF_011630105.1 Anneissia japonica
TTCTTCTTCTTCATCGTCATCTCCATCATTACCTTCATCTTATTAATACTATACCATAATTATCGACACCATCCTTAGCCTATTATTCACATACCTTTTCCTACAAGACATAAAAATAAAAATTAAGAAACATAGACTAGTTATTTAGTTTCATATTTTAATATATTATCATATCATATCATATCATAACATTTTTTCGTCATTTACATAAAATAATACAAAGAACGTAAACGTACAAAAACATGACAAGCGTGACAACAAAACATCAGTTGATACCTGACAGGATTGCTCAAAAGTGAAAAAGTTCACTGTCAATGAGCTTCCCAGATATCAGCTGGCCAAACTAAACATTATTTCATATTAAATATATAATAAATATGCTATGTACATATTGTTTAAAAAAAAATTAAAACAATAATGGTTTGTGTAAAGGTTTAAATATTAAAATTGTAATAAAATGTAATCTAAACATGTAAGAAATGACGTTTAAGAAGACCAAGAAATATTAATTTGTTTTGTGTTTGCATTTTGCTTGTACGTTGTTCGATAGAATCGGATTAAATTAAATGTCATCTCGAATATGTACTGGCAGTTTATCCCAGAAACATGGAAATGATAAAATGGCATTAGCAAAAAAAGAGATTCAATGCTGGGATCCTGATTCAGAGCATTATAATCAGCCTTGGGTGTATTATGTCGAGACTGAATCTAAGGGCCGTAATCTAAAACAAACGGTATCCTATCATTACTAGTCTTAGATATATAACATAGCAAATCATCGCGTGATCTTAATGATGCCTTGAATACTGCAGATTTGATTAAGATATTGGATAATTGCAATTAAAAAAATGAAATGTCATGTGAGACACTTGCTTATCAAAATCAGAATGGTTAGAACAAATACGTTTAATGTGGAGGCATTAATAGAGCATTTAAGGCTGATGGGATGAAAATTATGGAAATCCAAGTAATACCCTAAGTAGTTTAGTTTCACCG
>NW_022733123.1:0-1696 GCF_011630105.1 Anneissia japonica
ATAGGCTGATTTTGCCATTGAGACACATGCAAAAAATAGGTACAAAATACCTGGAAATACCAAGGGGCAGACTTTATTTAAAGGCCATTATTTCAAAAACCACATTAGAAAATGACCCAGAAAACACACAAATCTACAAAGATATAGAGGACAGTAAAAATTAGATTTTTTTTTTCTTCTTTTGAAGTTATGGTCCTCTAAAAATGCTCCAAATTCCAATCAAGAAAAATATCTTTTTTTCTTAAACAAGACCACCCCCTCCTTCAAATAATGTCATCGGTTTTGCACAAATTCCGAGGAGAGGTAATAGAGCTCCTTGATACTCGGAGGAGAGCTACTGATTTCTTTAAATCAAGGTCTGTTATATCTGTTAAAACCTTCTCTAAACATAATAATATTTGATGAGCTAATTCCACCCAAACAAAATTTCATTTTATATTAATATGAAGACAGATGGCTGGATCAGTTGTTACATAGCAAATCTCATAGAATTCATTCTAAAGACTTTCAATCCAACCACCAAAATTTTCTTCCTCATTATCTGTGCTATTCATGTTGATAATACATTTTACTAATTACTTATGATGACCAGTGTCAAGTCATGACTCTCAAGGCATAGGTCACAAAGTGTACTGCCCTCAATTTGTAAATGCTAAACAAAGTTAATCAATACCGCTATTAAATGCAATGCTATATTCTGCATTTTTTGTTATTTCTCTGACTTGTTTAGTTATGATTATTTTTAAGATTTTGTATTGTCATCGATTTGTTGCTTATTTAAAATGCACTGATTCTATAAACACAATTCATTTTACTGCTATTTCAAAGGTGATATTCCCTTGAATAACTATTAATTACAGTACTTACAGTATAGTTAGTCATTCATATTCCCTAACTATATTTATTATTATACTGCAAAGCAGAATATGTAATGGTTTCAGTTCCACTTTAGATTTTTTTTTTTTTATAGATTTTTAGTATTAATAACATGGGTACAATTGCATAGGCCTAATCTGTTCAATTAAAAATGAACCCAAAATAAACCTGAACTACTGAAGTACAGTAAGAACAATATCCTCATCATACTTAATATTCCACAGCAAAAATCCTGCAAATCAGATACCGGTAGATTAAAAAAACAAAGATACACCAGAATCGTGCTGGTGTGTATGTTCCTTTGTACGCAAAATATAAATGCAAATTTGGGAATTCCTTGCATTCTACCAAATTTGAGTTATTGTGGTATGGTAACAAAATGTCTGACCCACCGCCATTGTCGTCGTTATTTCTGATTTTAAACTAAACAAATTTATATACTTATATAGTTTTTAAATCTGCAACAGAGCCCACACATTGAAGATGAATGAAGAACCATAGTACAGTAATACATACACACACTCACTCCAAGGTCAGGCTGGATGACAGAAAAGCCCTATCCTTCTAATTCTAGGACTAGGCTGTATCAAAATTCACCAAGTTTGAAGGGAAATTTCTTTAAATTCAGCAGTTACGAAATTTTTTCCTTTTGAAATAGAGTAAAAACAACATCTAATGAGCAGGTATACAAGAAACTAGACCTCGTAATGATGGATATTGTTGTATGTTGAGATGATCTAAATTCCATACTTAGTGCCTAGACTTTTTGTGGTGGTGCTGTTTGTTTATAATTTCGTCCTGATTTCATCTCTGTATGACA
>NW_022733124.1:0-1013 GCF_011630105.1 Anneissia japonica
AATGAATATAAAGTTGTCAGTTCAGGCAACGTATAATGCTCGATGCTATGCAGAGCGGTATAATAATAATAATACTAATAATAAGGAACTTGTAATTTCACTCTACAGGCCGTTTCATGCACTAGGCAATCTTCAGGAGTGAAGGGAATTTCAAATTTGATGTGTATATGTAGAGTTGGGCCGGTGTAGATGCAAATTAGGTATTATGTGTTTTTGAGTAGGAATTTGGCATGGTGTCTGCATTTTGAAAGGAGTTCGTGCCTTTTGTTCAAAGTAATTGTTTGCATAAATTATATGAAACTTTTCTGCATTGCATAGATTGCATCGCTTTGTTTTGGGTGAGTAGGATGAGGCTCTATCAATAATGGACCATTTGATATTGTATTGTGTTTTGCTGTCTTTTAGTTTCCATATGAATCATATGGAAACTAAAAGACAGTGTTTTGCTGTCTTTTACATTGAATGTGTGCTTATGATTTGTATATCGGGTTTTAAATGCGGTATCTGTGAGCCCGATGTAATGCTTCGATTCTTCGTTTGTTGTGATTGTAGCTTTATAAATAATTGAGGAGGTGAGGCAGTTTTTAATCCGACAGTTGCATAGTTTGGTCGGTACTTGTTGTTTGGTGTGGAGAAGGTGGTTGTTTTGGGCTTTGATGGTGCTGCCCATGTTTCTTGTGCAACTGTAGCTAACTTTTACGTTGTTCTTGTTGAACAATTTGTGTAAGGTGCTGTCTTTGTGGAAGTGCTTTTTGACCAGGTTAAGGAAAGTTCTGCCGATGTTTGTTTTGACGTTTTTGCTGAAAGGTGGCCTAAGATTGCCTAGTGCATGAAACACTATATATATATATTATTATTATTATTATTATATTTATTATTATTTATGTATATGTATATATGTACATATATATGTATATATATTATTTATGTATATATATATTATTTATATATATATATATATATACATATATATGTATATACATGTATATATACATATATATATATACATATAT
>NW_022733125.1:0-1473 GCF_011630105.1 Anneissia japonica
TAACTGATTATTGGATTTAAATTTGTTTGTATCAAAAGGTCTGTATATCAGCAAAATGTTAGTATTATTAAAATAATTTAATGCAATGGCCAGGATGATAATGTGAAGTGCATAGAGGGCTTGATAATATACGCTATATGATTCTACCATTATTATTATTATTATTAATATTATTATTACTGTCTAGGTGAGACTTTTTTATACCTTGTTTAGCGAAACCGCCGAACGCAAATATTGATGATTTCGAATAAAAATAAAATTTTATTTTTGACCAATTAGCGCACCCGTCGCCACAAAAAATTACAGAAAAAACTAAGTTTAAAAAAAAAAAATTTATTATGCCCTCCGCTCCTCCGCCTTGAAATCTCCAAAGATAAAATATGTTTCATTGGGCCGAAATTTGCCCTCTAGTGCTATAGAAATATCTGGTTCAATTTGGTCCTCCAAGTGCGATGCATTGGTCATGTGATGCAATCAGTACATTGCCCTCTACCCATACTTCATTGATTTACAGTATAATTAAATTTCGATTGGATAATTTTAATTTGTACTACAGTCGGTTGGTATGTATAGTATGGTGATTTAGTATGTTCCTTTTACTTGACCATGGTGGCTATTTTTATTCATACAAATCAAATTAATGTACTACCAGTCGATCTTTATTTATCTTTAATATAATTAACTAGATAACAATAGCTTGAACATGTGATGTTTTTGTAGTAGTCAATCATCATACACAATAATTATGACAGTGATAGCATAAGGCCAGGTGCATTCCTACATACATAGCATACTACTTATTAAAAATACCTAAGAAATATTACTCAGTACCAGTACTACTAAGAGAGGAGGTAGCCATCACACCACAATGATTACATTTAGGACTAAGCTCGTCTTCCCAATGAAAGTAGGTATTCTTTATTATTGATATCTATATTAATAGAAAGTAAAATAGTAAATTTACATTGCTAGTATAGCCTAAGTGTTCAGTACAGTAATTCATTCCATGCATTCTACTGCCCTGTGGCTAGCTGCATAATGACTGGCACACTGCATGCCATGTGCCTGGAGTACTCCACTAATCAATGCCCTCTTCCTTCTCGACTTCATGTCTAATTAGGCCTACACTGTACCATTAAGAGTCAACATTAAAACCTTTCCATACTGTATTTATCATTATTTCGATTGCTTATACTAAATATAGTATCTGGTGAGAAATGCTTATTAATTTGTAATATTATACTGTAAACATTGAGCCAAAAAATATTTTTCTACTGAAAAGGTAATACATTTAATAATAATAATAATAATAATATTAATAATTTAATAATAATCAATGAAATCATAAAGTATTTTTTTAAATACATTTTTTATAGCATTATCAGCATTACAGTACTTTAGTTTAACAATATCAAAGAGAGATAATACTTCCTGTATCTCTTAGGAAACTGTTACTATGAGTTTGATTAATCT
>NW_022733126.1:0-824 GCF_011630105.1 Anneissia japonica
TATATATATGTGTATATATATATTATACATATATATACAGTATATATATTGTCATGTTTTTTTGCTAAAAACA
The DNA here is from genome assembly GCF_011630105.1 of Anneissia japonica. Lineage (NCBI taxonomy): Eukaryota > Metazoa > Echinodermata > Crinoidea > Comatulida > Comatulidae > Anneissia > Anneissia japonica. Next base: position 74 of record NW_022733126.1, read on the forward strand.
CAAATGTACATATATACACATATATATATATGCGTGTGTGTGTATATATATATGTATATATAGTATGTATATAAATAAATCATCAAAGAAAGGTAAATACAGTGTTCGAATAAAGGACATAATAATACATCGTGTAGCATAGCTCGCAACGAATGCAGTCCTGTAAATAAATGAATAAAGAAATTGTGTAATAAAATGTCTATAGCGGGACTTGAACCTGCGACCTCTCACTGTCAAGGCGAGCGTCATAACCATTAGACCACGAACGCTTCGTGGTTAAACCGATTCACATACCACCAGATACACTCCATTACACAATAAGTACGGCTAGAAACAAATAATAGCATACACTGAAATGGTGTGGTAGCCGTTAACACTGTTAAATTATACTGTATATACATAAATCATCAAAGAAAGGTAAATACAGTGTTCGAATAAAGGACATAATAATACATTGTGTAGCACAGCTCGCAACGAATGTAGTCCTGTAAATAAATGAATAAAGAAATTGTGTAATAAAATGCCTCTGGCGGGACTCGAACCTGCGACCTCTCCCTGTCAAGGCGAGCGTCATAAGCATTAGACCACGGAGGCTTCATGGTTAAACAGATTCAAATACCACCAGATGCACTCCATTACACAATAAGTACGGCTAGAAACAAATAATAGCATACACTGAAATATAAATCAAGGCAGCCGTTAACACTATTAAATAATATACATAAATCATCAAAGAAAGGTAAATACAGTG
>NW_022733127.1:0-657 GCF_011630105.1 Anneissia japonica
ACTAAATATAAGCATTGTCATCATGGTTTTATTTATTACAAACATATTCTTTCACCGTCAATACATATTGAGACCCTTCTTTTTAGGTTAAAACGATCTATCTTAAATTTGTCTTTCTTGAGTTTGGGACTATTATTAGGCTTATGTGTTTAAATAACTTAAAAGGATAAACCTAAAAAAGCCCTAAAAAATGCGCGCGAAGAAAATATTTTTGTGTTTTTAATTCTAATTTCGTCGGAATTGATGAAAACTCCCTAAAATGTGCAATTTATAGAGGAAATTGGCCTACCGTAACAAGAAATGCGAGCAAAGAATTTAAGAATTTTAGGCACTTTCAGAGGATGCATTTGTCAAGTGGTGGGTAAAGATCTTCCAAAGATGGATATTTTTCCTTGTCCCCCGGTGTTTTGAATTCTAATTTCGTTGGAATTGATCAAAACTACCTAAAATGTGCAATTTTTAGAGGAAATTGACCCATGCTAACAAGAAATGCGCGCGAAATTTTAGGTTTTTTAGGCACTGTCAGGGGATGAAAAGGGCATTTATAAAGGGGTGGGAAAGATTTTTCAAAGATAGATATTTTCCCCTTGTCCCCCAGTGTTTAAGCCATCGGGCAGCATAGATCAAAGGAGTTATGACAGTTTTTTGAAGTGGAGA
>NW_022733128.1:0-683 GCF_011630105.1 Anneissia japonica
TTGAGTATATACGGAACATTTATTAATTTTTTCTGCGAAGTGAGTCTCATGAACGACAATTCACAATTTTGGTAAAATTAATGTTTAAATGAAGAATATATTTCAGTCTAATGTTAGTGCAAAATATCATTAGGCCTTTGTAATCACCGCACGACGCGCGACTAACATGGCAACTAACACGCGCGTGGGTAAATCGTCATGTACGCTGACGGTTTATGGTCTGGTTGCTATGGTTTTTGTGACGTTCAGCGTGTAGGGACCCACGTGCGCCTAGAATGTCGATGCCAGAGTTATAACCTTTGATGTCCCGAGACGTGCGTCCTTTTGTTGAATTACCTTGGTACAGAGAAGCTGTAATACTTTTACTCATAATTTTGGCAGCACAATAGTAAAGTTGGTTTCAGTAAATGACCTATCATTTTACAACTTATAGTGTGGAGAATATGAATGAAATAATAATATGAGTATGAAATATTAAAAAGCCAATTTTGTTGTTTGATCACTAATGCTGGTTCTGGCATTGCAAGCATCATCATAATTATTATCATCATCATCATTGAAATCATCATCTATTATTATATAAATTTAAAGTGTTGTTAAGATTACAATAACTGAGTAACATTTTTGATGCCCAATTATAATAAACTATTCAAACACATAAGGCTGTGAATATAAGCCCTCTT
>NW_022733129.1:0-926 GCF_011630105.1 Anneissia japonica
TCCATTTTGAGAAAATAGTAAATTGCGACAAACTCAATTAGACCATTCATTTAATATTGTTACAATGTGTTTGATTTTATTGTTATTATTACTATTCTATGTTTATTAATAAAATACTAGTAGGTAATTTCCGTATTATTATGTGTTCCTACTAATTGTTGCCAATTACGTAACGTGCCTCGGTAAATGCTCTCACGGGAACAGGTTACAGAGGTGTGGATATGACATGGTCTTCTACGAAGATAAAACAGAAATGAAACGGTTGAAAAGATTAAAGCTATGGTTACTGTGTCGACCTGTAATTAATATTGTTCTTTATTATCTACCATAATTATAATGAATGCTTATTTAGAACATGAGAGACATTGAGAGACGCATGTTGCACATAAGAATTCTAGATAGAATACCATGTACAGCAATAAGAACAGGTGGGAATGATGTCATGTCAGAAGCGGGCAGGAGAGAAGTGTAGATGGACAGGTCATGTGATCAGAACCACAGATAACAGATGGACAAGAAAAATAACAGAATGGATAACCAGAGAAAGTAAAAGAAAAAGAGGAAGACAGAAACAGAGGTGGAAAGATGACTAGAAAATATACAAGAAATATTGGTTTAAAAAAACATCAGACAGAAAGAGGTGGAAGAGTTTAGAGGAGGGGTATGTTCAAAAGTTAGAACTATGAAATTATGTTGTTGTGAGTGTCAATAGAGATAAGTACCATATCTGTATAGCTTCAGGTCTGTATGGTAGGTCCTGTGACAATCATGTCCATACATAATATTATAAGCCTTTTTGATACGTCCACTTCTAAATAGGCCTCTATTAAGCGACAAAACAGAATCCATTTCAGCCATTATTCTGGTCTTGGTCCTTTCCATTGTTCCGTGTAAGTGTACATCCTATGACTATCTAATCCATCTAG
>NW_022733130.1:0-5972 GCF_011630105.1 Anneissia japonica
GAGTAGTGTAACCTTTGAACTTTCAAGGACTCTATTATGGGATGTTCCCGCGGAGTCTCGCTCTCGTGGGGGTTCGTCGACTAGCCAAGCTGCGTCTTGTTGGAGGCTCACACTTTGTATAGAATAAAACCGTTAACATCCAGCTTACTTGGTGTCTGGCTCATTCAATGAAGTCCGAACTCATCTAGTAACATCCATAGAGAGTTACATTATAGCTGTAACTTTGTCCATCTGTTACGTATTGATACAATATTACGTGTTTTGTTTGCGGATATATTTTGACGTGAATAAAGCATCATTTTTACAATACAAAAAGCCAAGAATAACTCATTTGTGTCTGACTGAGTCACGTTCTTCCACATCATTCAAAACCCATCAGCAGTGAGCATCCAACGCCAGAAGTTGCTCATGGTGGAGGACGACGAATAAGCTAACCTGAGGTATATTAACTGTGTGTTAAGACTACGCAAAAATGGAGGACTGTACTGAAAGAAAAAAGGCTTTGAGAATTCAACGACGAAATCGAAAAGGAACGCTAACCAGAAGTTTATCAGTGATTCGTAACATCGCCGAAGAAGGCCGACATGAGGATGTTCATAAAAGAATCGAGAAGTCTGAAATAACGCTGGAATCAATAGAGGAAGCCCATGCAGCATTGGTTGAACTAATTGAAGATGAGGACGAATATCTACATGAGGAAGAGTGGATGGAGAAATGCCAACAAGAATATGTCAGAGAAGTCCAAGAAATAAAGAATAAACTGTCGGATATGTGTAGTGTAAAGGTAACGGAGAGTAATGAAAATGATAATATGATAGTTTAGTTAACTCTGACGTTGATGATAATGATGTTAATACAAATGATGACATTGTAAATGTAAACTTGAGTGGCAATGCTAATGCTAATAATTCAAATGTGTTGGAAAATAATGGTCTTAACGATTGGAATAAGTTAGTGAAAGCACTTACGCTTCCTAAGGCTGAAGTCGCTCAATTTAACGGTGACCCATTGAAATATCATTTTTCGTAACGGTATTTGATTCATTAATGAGTAATGTAAATGATGATAGGATAAGGCTTAATAGTTTGCTTAAGTTCTGTACGGGTAAAGCCAATGACGCTTTACAAAGCTGTCTCATGAGATCACCCGAAGAAGGTTATCCTTTAGCAAGGAAAATTCTAAAAGAAAGATTTGGAAATACTGGTGTAATCGTACAAACGTGGGTGGGTAACGAAAATAATTAACAGGCCCAGAGTAGAAGACAGCGACCTAAGAGAATTTTCCGATGATCTTTGTGATTGTTATGAAACTTTAATTGCTATGGGCTATGTAAATGAGCTTAATAATCAGAGAAGCCTTAAAATGATCGTAGACAAGTTAGCAAAGCACTTGCAAACTAGATGGGTAAGAGAAAATCATAAATTAAAATGCAAACGTGATGGAGCAAATCCAGTATTAAAAGATGTAGTAGATTTTGTTAAATTAGCGGCCGAAGAAGCAAGTGACCCAGTGTTTGGATTTAAATGTGGTAATGATGAGACTAAGGGTACTAGAAATAGAGATAGGTTTAATGATGCTAAGTATGACAAGAAGTCGACTGTGCTTTATGTAAACGGTAAAGAATCATATGTGTGTTATGTATGTAATGGGAAGCACTGGACTGATCAGTGTGAAACTTTCCTAGCTAAAAAACCTGCCGAAAGACTGGGAGTGATTAAAATGAATCACGCTTGCTTTAGCTGTCTTAAGAAAGCTGGGAGTGATCATCGATTTTCAACCTGTGGACGCAGACGTCAATGCACCGAAAAGATAAAGGACAAACAATGTACATCCTTCCATCACCCACTACTTCATCAACATCAAGTTACGAAAACGGTTGGAGTGGCATTTTTTAGATTGCAGACTCTATGCTCCCTGTTATCACAGCAGAGTTTGTGAACAACTACAATGTTAAAAGAGGAAATTTACTTTTAGATAGCGGAGCTCAGATAAGCCTCATACGACAAGGACTGACTGAAGAACTGAAGTTAAGGGGAAAGAATGTATCGGTAAACATAATGAAAGTTTGATTTGTTAGTAGGAGTCGATCATCCTAAGATGCACACGGGAGAGACGAGAGATGTGATGGATCATATTGTTAGAAAATCACCCCTAGGTTGGGTTGTATTTGGATCAAGCGGAACGACAAAGAGTAAAGTCAACCAAGTACTTCATGTTCAGGTATCATCTGATATTGATCTTCGACAATTTTGGTCCACAGAAAACATGGGTGTAAAATGTGATTGCAAGCCTAGCAATATGACAAAGATTGAAAAGGAAGAACATGACATCATATGGAATTCGTGTACGAAGCTGGATAAGCAATGGGAGGTGTCCTATCCATGGAAAGATGACCCCAAGCTTCTACTAAATAACAGAAAATATGCTGAGAAAATGCTTAATGCAACGGAAAGAAAGCTGGAAAGAAATCCGGAACATGCTAAAATTTATCAGGAACAGATGGACGTTATGGTGGAGATGAACTTTGCCAGAAAACTGACAGAAGAAGAGATGGCTAAATACACGGGACCGGTATATTATGTGTCACATCATGGTGTTTTAAGACCAGAAAAGAAGAGCACACCACTGAGAATTGTGTTTTAACAGTTCAGCCAGATTTAACGGTTCATGTCTTAATGATAACTGGTTAAAAGGTCCTGATCTACTTAACAATTTGATAGAAGTTATTCTAAGGTTTAGAGAGAATCGTGTTGTAATATGTGCGGACATTTCAAAGATGTACCATAGGATTAGAATTCCAGAGTCCGATCAACACGTTCATAGGTATTTGTGGAGGGATTTCGACAAGACTAGAAAACCTGATGTTTACATTAAGACCATTGTCACCTTTGGAGATAAACCGGCACCAGCTATGGCCCAAATAGCTTTGCGAAGAACTGCCGAAGACGGCAGAAACTTGTTCCCAGAGGCAGCGGATGCTATAACCAGAGACACATACATGGATGATATTTGTACGTCAAAGGATAACGTCAAAGCTGCTATGCAACTGACTAAGGACATCGATAGAGTACTAGATGAGGGTGGATTCAGTGTAAAAAGATGGATCTCCAACGCGAATCTGCAAAGTCATGATGATGCTAGCAACCTGAGGGTACCATGAAAACTGTAATGGAAGAAAAGATCCTGGGGATGGTATGGGACAACCGAAAAGATGAATTGTCTTATAAAGTTAAATCAATAAATGATGTGAATGGAGATATTTTTAAGCTGACCAAGAGACAAGTGTTACGAGAAGTTGCGAAGAAGATATTCGACCCAGTGGGTTTTGGCGCAGCGTTCATTATAAAGGCTAAAATAGGTATGCAACGACTTTGAGAGCTCGGATTAGATTGGGATGAAATAATTCCAGAACCGATAGCCGCTGAATGGATTGAACTGTTCAAAGAAATGAAGAAATTGAACAATGTTACATTCCAACGATGTTTATCACCACTGGATACTGTAGGTTTACCAATGCTTGTAAATTTCTGTGATGCTTCTGAAGAAGCATTTGGTGCGTGTGCATACTTACGATGGGAAGTAGAAGGGGAACCACGATATTCCACACGATTTGTAGCAGCAAGATCAAGAGTAGCCCCCTTAAAGAAACTTACAATTCCACGATTGGAACTACAGGCAGCAGTCTTGGCTGTAAGACTACATGAAACAATAATGTATGAAATAAGGCTGAAGATACAGAGAACAATTTTCTTCACCGACAGTACAATAGTGTATGGATTAGAAGTGAATCAAGAAGATTCAAGCAATTCGTATCAGCAAGAATCGGTGAGATTCATAGCAAAAGTAGTGCGTCGCAGTGGAAACATGTTCCGGGAGAGTTAAATCCAGCCGATGATGTTTCGAGAGGCACAAGTGTAGAAATGCTGTCAGAAAGATGGTTAGTTGGACCAGCATTCTTGAAGCTACCATTGGAAGAATGGCCTAAATATGAAGCGACAACAAAGTGTGTAGAAAATTCAGAGTTGAAGAAATCAGCATTTTGTGCCAGTGTGACTGCCGAGAAACCAAAAGATGATATTGAAATAGAGAATTACAGAACATGGGATGAATTAGTAGAGGCATATGGCAAAATGATCTATGGATCTGAGTCAGGTGTTAACGGCAGATCAGCTAAACGATGTTGAACTAAAGCTACTGCAACAAGTTCAAAGTGACAGCTTCAATGAAGAACTTAATGACCTACAGGAGAAGAAGGATGTGAAAGCGAGCAGTAGACTCGTACAATTGGCACCTGAAATTGACGAGAGCATGGGTGTAATCAGAGTTGGTGGTAGACTTAGAAAGGTTGAAACTAACGATTTAGAACCACATCCAATTGTACTGGATCCTTCACATCATATTACTAAGCTGTTGGTAAGGAAGGTAGATAGCTCTGATTTTAGTCATCAGGCAGGACACGAGCAGATATTTGCAAGATTACGCCGTAGGTATTAAATACTTAAAGGTCGGAGTATGATAAAGTCAATGCTTAGACAATGTATAGAATGTCAAAGATGGCGAAAGAAGGCAGAAGTACCAGTGATGGCCGATTTACCCAATGCCAGATTGAGAATTGGAAAACCAGCTTTCTACTCGACAGGAGTTGATTGCTTCGGGCCAATGAACGTTAAAGTAAAGAGGAGCACTGAGAAACGTTGGGGAGTTGTGTTTAAATGCATGACTACATGGGCAGTACACTTAGAAGTCATTGAAAGTATGAACATGGATGCATTTCTCATGGCGTTTCAAAGATTTGTTTCCCGACGAGGAAAACCGAAGGAGCTGTACTCTGACTGTGGTACAAATTTCAAAGGAGCTGAAAAAGAGCTATGTGAATCATCTGATGCTATGAGTTATGACCTAAGACAAAAGCTTGCAAGTCAACAAGTAAAGTTCAATTTTAACCCGCCAGGCGTTCCACATTTTGGTGGAATCTGGGAAAGAGAGGTGAGATCTATAAAGAATGCGTTAAGATGCTCATTAAACCACAGTCTTGTAACAGATGTTGTACTAAGAACAGTATTCACAGAAGCGGAAAGTGTAATGAATTCCAAACCTCTTGGATATGCCTCGTCTGATATAGCCTATCCAGACCCAATAACGCCAAATATGTTATTAATGGGAAGACGAGACACTGCTCTACCTTTGGTGGTCTTCAACGATGGAGAAATAAGAAGTAAACGTCACTGGAGACACAGCCAATTTATTGCCGAGCAGTTTTGGAGACGATTCATGAGAGAATACTTGCCGAGTCTTCAAATAAGACAAAAATGGCACAGAGAAAGTTGTAAATTGAAAGTAGGAGACGTTGTTTTGATTATTGACTCACAACAACCTAGAGCTCAATGGCTGATTGGAAAAGTAACGACAGTATACCCAGGTGAAGATGGCCGGGTGAGAGTAGCAGAAGTTTTAGTAAATGATACAGGGAAGACATACAAAAGGCCTGTTGCAAAATTGGTAAAGCTTGAGCAATGGAAAGATGATTAAGACAACTCATTTTAAAGGGTATCTGAATTTGGGAAATGAATTTCTATTTAATTAATTGGGATTTATTGTATAACATTTTCATGTTTTATGTGTTAATTGTTTTATTATGAGAGTTTCTCATGGGGGGATGTTGTATTTTAGTAGAGTATAAAGTGTTAGCGCGTATTACGTAATGACGTACCGTAGTTATAGCGACAATGACGCGTACAACCGAAGTACGTACTTCTATTGATCGCGTGCGTAGGCCTATATGGCTCTATTCAAATATGTTTGTTCTAGTAAAGTAAATCAAAGAGTATAAATCATAGAGATATAATAAAGGCTACGTTCAGACCTGTGAGATACTCCAGGCGTATCTAACGCCGGGCGTGCGTTAATCCATGGTGTAACTAGCGAGATGTCCAGTGGGCGATTAATGAACGCTAGCGTAAGTATTCGCGCGA
>NW_022733131.1:0-611 GCF_011630105.1 Anneissia japonica
TACACACGTATATATATACGTATATAAATACATATATATACGTATATATATGTTTATGTGTGTATATATACTTATATATAAGTGTATATATATAAGGATATAAGTGTATATATATATAAGTACATATATAGGCCTATATAAGTATATATGTAAGTATGTGTATATATAAGTATATATATGAAGAAGGCGTGTCCATGTGTGTTTCGAAACATATGTAGAATATAATATAACGTAACAGTAAAGAAACTCAAATACGTAAGATGTTGACTTTAGAAACACTAAAATTTATTAGGCGAATATTTCGGTTACTCCTGTAGTCTTTGTCAACGCTTGACATAAAATGAACATATTGAGAAACTATCTTAGCAATATACAATTTGAAAAACAATACGGTAATTAAGTCAAAGCAAGTCGGCATCCGTCTATAAAGGATTAATGATAATGTACAAATAAGCAGTGATAAGGGTGAACAATGAATGAGCAAGTGGTGGACTGTGGGAAAGCATTACTATAGTTAATGCATGGGGGAATTAATTCATCCATGGTTAATAGATAAGCTAAACATAAGGCATAACTAAAATCAAGAACAGGAAGCGGCTATGAAAAAAAAA
>NW_022733132.1:0-1174 GCF_011630105.1 Anneissia japonica
GATTCAGCCGAGACGGCCCGAGTGGAGTTTCATGTAAATGTTTCGTACGGAAAAAAAAATCGCTACCGGGAGACCACTGTGGTGAAACTGTGGGTAGGACTAGGATCTAACTTGTCATCTTTTAGTGATGAATGGTACCTTCTTTGGAAATACCACATTACGAAATGAGTGATGACTAAGTTAAGATTCTACCAATTAGATTAAGTATTTAGTAATTAAGTGTAGAATAAGGGGAGGGACTAAAACCCAGTATAATAATTAAGATTCCCTCCTTGATGAGTTAGTTAGAATTGTCACTGCTTTATAGAAACAGCTTGTACATATCTGCTCCGCTTGTTAGATTGCGTAAAAAGTATAGATTGAACACCGAGAAACCACAACTTGTGCTTTATATTTGTGTATAGTCTACAGAGGGACTTGAGAATCGGGTTCAACTATACCACAGCTACATTATAACCTAAACTAGAGATTGCAAATTGCAAGTGAAGTGCTGCGAAGTACAAATGCATATAAATGTTCTTTGAACACAATTATTTATGCGAGTCAAGTGAAAATAATGAATAATAAAAGTATAACAAATAATATGAGACACGACCCATTGTCTATATTAGAACACTTCTTATTGGGTAACAAAGTCGTAATTTTTCATTTTTGTCAAAAAGTGTCTATAGTGGTGAATTATGGTTTAGGTTTTTTTAAATAAAGTTTCAAAAATTTCTATGTATGTGGAAAATGTACCAAAGGTTACAATTTTTATTTTGAAGACTGCATGGTCTAGGAAGTGTACATATTTTTATGGGGCAATTTTCCAAGGGCGGGTTTTCTAGGGGCGAGTTGACTACCAACAAAGAGTGTTGCCAAAGTGCGAGCCAGCGTGTTATTTGATCACAAGTGCGAGACATCACAAGTGTGAGCCAGCGAGCCATGACGTCACGACAATAGATACGAGACGTTAACGAGTTGTGCGAGGTATCAGCTGAGATTTGTGGAGTACAATTAATTAAAACAACTATAGGTCTAATAATGAATTATTGTCATGTTAAATAGACAGTGTTAGCTATCAAGGAGCGACGTTGTTTTTCATTGGGACCTTCGTCCCTTCAAGGCTAGGTGTAATGAGTTATCTATAGTATAAATCTCTTAACTAATGAGGGCGCACTTGCTATGAAGAAGC
>NW_022733133.1:0-634 GCF_011630105.1 Anneissia japonica
GCTACAAACTAATTTTCAACCTAACTATAATGCCTATCCAAACCAGACTAGCTGGACAGCCACAGAAGCATCTGCTAACAACAGAATTGAAGATCAATTTACTATATCTAACTTTGACTGAAAATGTTAAACGAGATCAAGAAATTTCTGATCTAAGACATTTGGTTGAAAAACAAGATCAAACCATGAAAGATTTAAAACAACAGATGGGAGAGTTCATTAATTCTTGTAGATCTTATGAACAAATGCCAAAATGGGAAAGAGGTAGATCTCCATATCCAGGGTATAGTTCTCAGAGAGATAGAACACCAGACTATAAATCTTACAGAGAAGATGGTCGGAATTATAGGTCCTACAGAGAAAACAGTAGAGATCGGAAAAATTATCGAAACCAAAGCCCTTATCGAAATCTGGTGAGGACTTTGGCTTTGCTCCCTATGATTTCGATAAGGGCTTCACCAAAGACGAGATAATGAATATCATTACCAAAGAAATAGGAGTCCAAGTCCTTATTACAGAGATCAGAAACGTAGGAATTCTAGCCCTTATCCTCACAAACATAGAAATCCAAGCCCTAATTATAGAAAGTCGCAGTCCAGTCCACGACATCGGCAAGTGACTTTTGCGAAATCTC
>NW_022733134.1:0-1168 GCF_011630105.1 Anneissia japonica
ATTTGACATCATCATGCCTATATATGAATGTGATCAATGTGATACATAGAGATATAATAATACTAGAGCGCTAACTACAATGTATTCGATGTTCGAAATATGCAGAGCTGTGTGTGTACCATCCAAGATGGCTGCCATTGATCAGCCGATCGAATTTTGCCTATGTGCTATCATTTTCAATGGCGCCCCCAATTTGCACAAAAAGTTCAGTATAGCTAGTTACCCGTATGTTTGAAACTCGAGCGTTGCGGTGTACTGTATGAGTGTAATGTGCACGATTTTAATTTTGTTTAAATTTTTAAATAAGAATCTCACTCAGTTCACGAGGTTTTACATTATAACAACCCGGTATTAGGCTCAATCAACGTTGTTGTTTAATGAAAATATGTTGCATTATGGTTTGTTTATTGTTATAGTTCATTGTTATAGTCTTTTTACTTATGGTTGCTCTGAAAAGGGCCGTTTGTTTTGAATATTTTCTTGGTTTTTGATGACGTCATCGTCGATACGAGGCGTACGTAAAACCGAGAGCTCGTATAACTGGGTACGTAAAAAAGAGGTTTTACTGTATGGATGTAATATGATATCATGCCCATATATAGATGTGTATCATCATGCCCATATAAGGTAATATATCATCACTATGCCCATAATTGGGTGTATTTCATACCCGCATATGGATGTGATCAATGTGATATGACATCATCATGTCCATATGAAGTATGATACCATCATGTTCATATATGGATGTAATATGATATCATGCTCATGTATGGATGTGATATATCATCATGTGCATAAAGTGATGTGATCATATCATCATCATGCCCATAATTTGGGGGTGTATTTCATGCCCGTATATGGATGTAGTATGATATCATCATGCCCATATATGAATGTGATATCATCATGCCCATATATGGGTGTAATATATTCTGTCCATATATGAATGTAATATATCATCATTCCCATATATGAATGTGATATCATTACACCCATAAATGGATGTAATATATTCTGTCCATATATGAATGTAATATATCATCATGCCCATATATGAATGTGATACCATTACACCCATATATGGATGTAATATATTCTGGCCATATATGAATGTAATATATCATCATGCCCATATATGAATGTGATACCATTACACCCATATTTG
>NW_022733135.1:0-727 GCF_011630105.1 Anneissia japonica
AATATAAAACCAGTTCTAGCCTGTGCCTTCTTTTGTTATGCTTGCGCACGGCTGGTTATTCACAAATTTTTACACGGCACTATCGTTAAAAAAAACGGACATCTCAGTGCATCCTAGGATCGTCACGCTTACTTTTCGGTTTATCTAGTATCGACCGACCTCCCCCTACATTCACAGGTACCTACGTGCACGCACGGGCTGCGTACAAAGAGATCCTGCGGTTGGGCTTGTATTAAAGGGAAGCGTGACCACTGCTTGGGTATTTACCCAAGATCTTGGGTATTTTGACCTGGTCTTGGGTTCTTGGGTATTCCGTTCAAATCCTTGGGTATTTTATTTTTACTAAGAAAATTAAATATTTTTGTCATAGAGGAAGAATTAAGAAGTAACAAATTATATTTCAGTCCATTCAAGTAAGCAAAACTCAACGAAGTGCACATAACATTGTTAATTGACTGTTAATTGCTATAAACATGGGTTCAGAATTGTTTATTTGTGATTTGTGTTGCCATTGATCTTACCTAATTAATGCATTACATAATAAAACTTGATCACTGATCTACTGATAACACTAGCCGACTGAGGGCGTATTTTTCTATCTGTATTATCACCTCATGAATATTAATTTTAATAATTAACACAAACAATAACAATAAAAAATTGGTTTATAAATTGAACTAAAAGGGAATCTATACATGCGAAAAAAAAAAACGTGGTGGCGCCAGCG
>NW_022733136.1:0-1109 GCF_011630105.1 Anneissia japonica
ATAAAGATTCTGAGTGTGTCAGTGGGAGCTGGTGTGGTCGTGGGGTGTCTTGTTACATGGACAGATTTTTAACTACTGTAGTCATAGTATGCAGTTATGTTCGTATGTAGCATTATACTGTAAGTGTTGAGATTCTACTATAGTAGTCTATATATTGTACAATGGAAGTAGGCCTAGTTATGGTTGCCAGTTCAAACAAAAAAAAACTCTTTTCTCGTGGAAATTTATTTACGGTATGCCATTTGCTTATTTCCGGAGTAAAAAGTAGTACATCATCCGATATTTCCTGGGATAAAATGATTATATTTTAATAGAATGCATTACTAAAATTGTTTTTTGAAGAGATTATTGGTCAATTAAACAATACCTCAATACTTGTCTACCCCACGTGACATCACAATAGGTTATTAGTTGCTAATCGTCATCAATGTAAATATCCATTGGAAAGTGAATGACACATTTATCATTAACTGTGATAAGATTTTGATTAGACCCCACCACATTCTATATAATATATAGTCTAAATTTGCATAAATTATGCAAATTTCTGCAGCCATTTTGAAAAACAAAATGGCCATCTACTTTCAAGCAAAATTTTGTATTTTCAGAAACTTCAACTCATGTACTATATATAGTCATATATAATTTTATTTTTCAAAAATCATTTTGAAAAATTTTTATGTTCATGTCCTGTTTTACATGGGAATTACCCATATAATAAATGTCGGTTTTTACCGTAGTAGGCCAACCTGTACAGTCACCATACCTAGACCATAGCTTCATTCGTAAAGCTAACTCTTTTACTAGTACTACCATATTGAAAAGATGAAAATTAGCTCCAAAACAAAAACCTATAGCGAGGAGTGGGCACAAGCTCCTACTGGGAACCTATTTTTCCATGCAGCTTGCAGAAGAGTAAACCATTCCTTAATTGATAATATCTGAGCATCATATTTAGAATTACTCTCTGTATCAATAGAAAAAAGTGTTTTACAAAAATACTGATTAAAAACATTCATCATTGTTTAAGGGGTCGTTCACAATTTATCAACAATATCGCAAGTTTACAAACAGTAGGGCCTACACCTTATATAATTATAATTTCTTTA
>NW_022733137.1:0-780 GCF_011630105.1 Anneissia japonica
CAGGTAGGCCTATACTTTAATTTGACTTCCTGTTGTTTTTGTGTATCTTAGGTTAGGTTTGTTGCCCTAGGTAGTATTAGTATTAAATATATTGTTATCTTTGGAAATGCTGCTTTCCAGGTTTTAAACTCTGGAACCTGTAACATGCAAGATATAAATCATGAAATTTTAAGAATGATCATGTGAAGTATAAAGATAAATATACACAACTTATAGAGACTCTACCACAATTATCTTCATTTATCAACATTACCGTCCTCGTCATAATCATTTTTATCATCGAATTTATAGTAATAGTTATCATAGTCATAATCATCCTTGTTATAATAAAGTTTATAATAATTATCAGCATCATTGTTATCAATATCATCATCATCTTCATTATCATAATCAGAATCAACATCATTTGTCACCATCATCAGCATCATCAACATTACATTTATCATCAACAAACTGATAACCACATTAGAATCATCCATCATCCTCACCTTTATTATCATTTTTATCATCTTCATCACCACCACCATTTTCATTGTCGTTACCTTCATTAGCATTAACATCACCATCATCATCATCATCATTGTCATCGCAATCATCATCATTATACACTACCTTCATCGCACGAGGTGCTGTGTAAGTCTCAGAATTATTACTATTATCTCCATCATCACCATCATCATCATAAACAACTCCACCACAATTATCATCATCAACATTACCAACACCATGACCATTATCATCATCCACCTCATCACCATCATCATCTTCATCACTATTACC
>NW_022733138.1:0-656 GCF_011630105.1 Anneissia japonica
TACCTTGATTTATATTATATGCACCTATTTGTTTCTAGCCGTAACTATTGTGTAATAGAGTGTATTTGGTGGTATTTGAATCTGTTCAACCATGAAGCCTCCGTGGTCTAGTGGTTATGACACTCGCCTTGACAGCGAGAGGTCGCAGGTTCGAGTCCCGCCAGAGGCATTTTATTACACAATTTCTTTATTCATTTATTTACAGGACTACATTCGTTGAGAGCTATGCTACACGATGTATTTATTAAGTCCTTTATTCGAACACTGTATTTACCTTTCTTTGATGATTTATATATATATATATATATATATACTACTACTACTACTCAGATGATGACAAAAAATGCTACATCGGGCTCACTGACACACCGTTCAAAACCCGATACACAAACCACAAATACACTTTTAATACCCCCAAACACAGAAACAGCACCGTACTCTCCTCTTATACACATAATACGTATGGAAATTAAAAGATAGCAACACACCCTACAACATTAAATGGTCTATCATCGACAGAGCATCGGCTTACTCCCCAATAACAAAACGCTGCAACCTGTGCATAACCGAGAAACTTTACATAATATATTTAGACAAACAGTCAACACTAAACAAAAGAACCGAGCTATTGTCTAAATGCAGGCACAGCAACAAAT
>NW_022733139.1:0-541 GCF_011630105.1 Anneissia japonica
TCTGAAGACAAATTTCTGTCCATGACACTTTTAGTAGTTTGTCGAATTAACACAAAAACCTTTGGCCATAGATCATTTTATTTTTAGCTGCTTTTCTTTGGAATTCCTTGCCCAAACATATTACTGAATCACCATCAGTTGCTGTTTTAACACAAAACTTAAGACGCACCTTTTTATTATAAAATGTTAAGCGCATTTGATTTTTACTTCGGTTTAGTTGAAATTGGCGCTATATAAGTTATTTATTATTTTTACTATTCTTATTATTTTATTATAATAATAATTATTATTATTATTAAATAACATACAGTATTTTAAAAAAGTATAAAGAATTTGGCCAATATTAAGATTATTAAAACATATTCATATCTGTGAAATCATTCAGAATAAAATATCAAATTTTGTTAGAAATTCAATCAATATATACTGTATATTGGCTTATATGTATTAATATAATATGTACATGATATAATTATACTATATTAAGGCAATTTGGGAAACCATAATTTATCTACCAGACAATACTATTATTATGTCATTG
>NW_022733140.1:0-625 GCF_011630105.1 Anneissia japonica
ATTGAATTGGAATGCTGGAGACGGTATTATACAGGAATGGAAGACATCGAAGATGTTCTTACAAGGAAATGAGCTGTTCGGTTATTATAAAAATGCATTTGATAGTCAGCATTTCTACAAGCCTATTCCAGCTCCTGATCGGGCTGAGTTACCAGATGATGTCAACATTTGCATTGACGGTGCACTGCCGTATTACGAGAAAATGTACGCTCTCCGAATCGGGGCTGAAAAGATCAATTAATAGAAGGTATTTTCCATGAAATGATGCCAGTGAATTTAATATGTAAAAGGTTCAATCCCTCTCAATTAGAAAATTTGAAGCCAGACACAAACACAATGTCCTCAACCTTTTAGCCTCGGTTATACCCAGAAACCAGATAACAAGCTGGCATTGTGCGTCGACACAACTGAAGATCATATCATATCATCATAAATTATATCATTTATTTCACCAAATTTCAAATTTACAAGAACGAACATAAAAATATAAAAATACGAAACTCAGCAGTAACTGCTAGGATTGCTCAAAAGAGGGTAATGCTCATCAGCCTTTGAGCTCTCTACCAACCGAGAAACATAGGCCTATGCAACAGAAATATCCTACTTATTATTTGCGGAGTACTTA
>NW_022733141.1:0-1444 GCF_011630105.1 Anneissia japonica
CTACTATATTTTTTCTGTATGTATACCATTAAAAGACACTTCAGACGTCGGGAAAGCTAATTTCTCGCCATATAGGAATAAAACTTTTCCCAGGGGAGGGGTTTTTTTTGGAACGAATCTGACCACCTCCTAAATTTGAACCTAGATCCGCCCCTGAATGAAATATCCATGACTTCGTTCACTGTAAATTGTTTTGACTGACATTATTTTTTAATTCCAATATTTTATTGATGGTCTGATAGAATCTATTAAATTAGTTTTATATGTATTTTTTTTTATATATATAAAGATGTTTAGTTTAGGAGATACTCAGGTAATGTACATCTTGTTTCCATGTTTTCTCTTGTATTGCCTTCTAACTGGATATTGATTAAATTTCTAAATCAGGAAGGAGCCCTAAATTTGACAAAATTAAAAATAAATTGGGGATATCCGAATATTACATTCTAATTTTGAATCTGACAGTGTCATTTCCGGCCACCTAGAAGTGTCATATACATAAAAAAAAAAAAAAGATATTGTTGGGATATGGACAATGAGTATATTTAAACATGTGGGTCATGAAGACTTTTTACATGTCCAAAGGGGTCTGCGAGCGCAAAAGGCTGGGAACCACTGCTCTAATGCACCTCTTGGATAGTCCTCCAATGGTAATGTAAGTTTCCCCAAAGCCTACATGCCGCTGAGAAGTTGACCAAACGGCTATATCTGGCCTGAGACTTGTTATTGCTACATCTACTGGAAAGATCAGTTGTAGCATTTTCGGCCATATTTGGCAAAACGTGTCTGAGCAAATATAAACATACAGATTCTGAGAAGTTTAAAAAAGAAATCTTTTTGTGATTATTGTTTTAAAAGTTATGGAGACACTTTATTTTTTATATCCCTATTTTGCATATTTGAGCTAATTTGCATATGAATTAAGCATGTGACCAACATGTGGAATCACATTTCTTTGATTCATAATTTATCGGCCATTTTATTTATTGGCAGGGTATGGTTTGGCACAATAATCCTGTGAATCATGTTTCCGGAGGGTCGGTCGGCTGACCTTAAAAGTGCGGAAGAACGGCACACTGACTCTACCCTGACGGCACTTAGTTTTGGACTCACTTTGTTTTTTTTTTGCTTCACTTCATTGGTTACATTTTATTAGCGCATAGACACAGCTGCATTATGCGCCTTATAAATTCATTGATTGGTTGCTTGATTGATTGATTTTTCGAATTTGAACTCCTTGTTATAATTATGTGTTGCAATTTTTTTGCAATTTGTTCTACTAAACATATGCTTACTAATATATATTTTAACTTCAATTTGACATAAAATGACCTTAAATGACCTATAATAAAGTTGTCATGACATTCAAAAATGTCATCTGCAATCAGTTTCAAGAACTTAATATATCATAGATCAGTTTTATATATGGTAATAAGTGTTATTT
>NW_022733142.1:0-796 GCF_011630105.1 Anneissia japonica
TCTTTTAGGATACTTCTTGTGATTATTTTTGTGTGATACTTTCTATGAAGTATTTTTTAAAGTAGGATCGATATTGATTTGTTTTAAGTTTTATGTGTTATTATTTTTACAGGACAATCAGACGCCACATGATCTCTATATAAATAATAAATGTCAGAGGTATGATCCTACAAATAGAGAAAAACACAAGGAAGAAGTCTTGCAACTTCTGCAAGGTGAGCAGTTCCTACAATTTAATTATTCATGTTATTGTTTATTACCTGTAGGTCAATGTAATTTTATTTCCTGCCTATATTAATTGGATAATAATTTATTATTATCCGCTGTAAATAATGTCTTGCAGTCAAACTAATTGTACATCACAGATGTTTACTCCTTGTGGGTCATCATCAATTCCATGTACCTCTTTGTTATTTTATATCACCAAAGTTTTGTTGCACTGGAAAATTATACTAATACCATTATTTGCTTTCTACCAAATGTTGTAATATCAATTTTATAAAATATTGATGATGATGATGATGGTGGCTGTGGCTATGGTGATGATGACAGTGATGATGGGGATGATATTATTTTATGATAATATTAGTAAGCAAGTCATGTTTTCATATTATTTCACAATATCTAATTATATTTTTTTCAATTTTAGTTATAAACAACTATTTGAACTTTTATAATAATGAAGCATTTTCCATATGATTGTGTTTTCTTTATTATTTTTTATTTTTTAAAAAGAATTTTATTTGTACTTAACCAACATATTTGAAAATTTCTCTATACTTTGTTGATAATTGAT
>NW_022733143.1:0-568 GCF_011630105.1 Anneissia japonica
TCGCCGAGTTCAGCACTTAGTGGAAATTTTTGACTTTCCGCTATATTTCGAGTACTTTTCCGAAAAACTTCAAACTTTCAATGGAATAGTGTTTGTTTCAGGCTATCTCACCGTGCCTAACAAAACAAAATTACATTTTGACTCAACTTTTTAACATTGTCACTTTTTGCACAAAAGTGCTTATCTCGACAAGTTGAGCACTTAGTGCAAATTTTTGACTTTCCGCCATATTTCGAGTACTTTTTCGAAAAACTTCAAACTTTCAATAGAATAGTGTTTGTTTCAGGCTATCTCACCGTGCCTAACAAAAAACCCCTACATTTTGACTCAACTTTTTAACATTGTCACTTTTTGCACAAAAGTGCTTATCTCGACGAGTTGAGCACTTAGTGCAAATTTTGGACTATCCGCCATATTTCGAGTACTTTTCAGAAAAACTTCAAACTTTCAATGAAATAGTGTTTGTTTCAGGCTATCTCACCGTGCCTAACAAAAAAAAAAATTACATTTTGACTCAACTTTTTAACATTGTCACTTTTTGCACAAAAGTGCTTATCTCGACGATTTG
>NW_022733144.1:0-1561 GCF_011630105.1 Anneissia japonica
ACTCTAAAATAAGAGACAAAAAAAAAACAAAAAAAACACCATTCAAAAAACTAATTCAACAATGATAGTTAATGTTCTCATTAAATATCTTGAAAAATCAAGGGCGGAAAAATATTTGTTTCTGTTTCTGTTCGAAGCGCGAACTCCTGTAGACCAAACCCAGTACCATTACGATTTTTAATCGTGCGGGAAATCCACTCAAAATAAAATCAAACAAACATATAAAGTCACTGTTAATGCAAATTGTCAGTCAGCAATGAACAATTACTGGAACTATACACAGACCTATGGTAAAAATCACGGGGGCATTCCGAGATTTTACATTTTTTGCTAATTGTACCAAAAATGGCCGAGCTAAATGGCCGAGCGGTCAAGGCAGGGGCACCGTGATCATAGCCAACAATATCGGCACAGGTTCGCAACCGGCTCGCTCCTATAGTTCTGGTGGTGGAACAAGTCTTCTCGGATAAGGACAATAAACCATAGACCTAGTGTACACAAATGCTCATGTGCATTTTAAAGAACCCAGTACATATTTCAAGATGAGTAGGGGGTTACCCCGGTGTACTGTTCACTCGGCCCCTGTCGTGGACAGATGAAAGTGCGCCAGTTTACTGGCTGCGGTGGACATGAAGTGCAACATTTAGTCCCGAGCGCATAGAGACCTCGTTTATCTGCGCTATATAAATCCATCTATTATTATTATTATTATTATTAAATTGATGGTTTTGGAGAAAATAATTCACAAGCAGGAATTCTTAAAGCTCGATTAATAACACCAATTTTAAAATTTTTTATGGTTTTATAACCAAAACTATACTTTGGCTTTAACTGATATTTTTTGTGACCTTTCAAAAATAAACAGAAGGTTTAATGAATTGAGCCTTATCCAATGTTCTTGCCAGAGCCTAATTTTTGATGCCTCACAAATAGGCTTCAAATGTTGTGTCCATAAATTATATATTGATATCATATTTTGTGGGTATAGTTATGTTTAATTAGTCGTAATTCAATTTGTGTGTGAAGAAAGTATTATTCAGAGTGAGATTGAGAGGAGATGTGTCAAAACATTTGTTTCCTATTTTAAACAGTGACAAATTGTGAGCAAAATAATTCATGTAATTAAATTTCTATAATTCAAACAAAATCCTATCTATAGACTAAAATATCTTAAATAAGATAAAGACAGTTTATAGTTAATAGTTTAGGCCTATAGCATCATATGAATTGTATGTAACACATCATCCAAAAAATCTGTAAGAAATAGGCCTATACAGTACACGGTCCCAAAATGTGTCAGAGCATGGATCTATTTTTAATGCCATTTTCTATTTTAAAATAGATTGGAGCGGTAGGAGCGGTGTGGTTTACTTATCAACTCCTACAATACATTTTTTTATTTGATTTTTTAAATTAAAAAAAAAAAATTTTTTTTTTATAAATTTCACTCCACTTCATTATTTATTTGGTCATTTACAACAACAACAAAAAAAAGCTGAAATTAATTGATTTTTTTTTTTTTTATTTTGATTTATTGATTTATTTTTTATTTGCTTATTCA
>NW_022733145.1:0-1469 GCF_011630105.1 Anneissia japonica
TGTTGCACATCGAATCATTTAGTTAGAAGAGAAAAAGAAAGTTATTTTTTAAGAGAGTTTCCTTTTAAATATTTCAGTTGTTAAAAACCTTGGTGCTTAAACCGAAATATACTACAGTGTTTTGTATATTAATAACAAAATTGGATTGAAACTGTGTCACGCTCTCTTGTACGATGGCCCACAAGGGACACACTGCAAAGAAAAAGAAATGCTGCAAACAAAAAAGAAACGCTGCAAACAAAAAAGAAATCATGGAAACAGAAAAGAAACGCTGCAAACAAAAAAAGAAATGATGCAAACAAAAAAGAAATGATGCAAACAGAAATAGAAACGATGCAAACAAAAATGGAAACGATGCAAACAAAATAGAAAACACCAGCAAACAAAAAAATGAAACGCTGAAAACAAAAAAGAAATGCTGCAAACAAAAAATAAACGCTGCAAACAAAAAATAAAAACACTAGCAAACAAATAAAGAAACGCTGCAAACAAAATAAAAACACTAGCAAACAAATAAAGAAACGCTGCAAGCAAAAAATAAAAACACCAGCAAACAAAAGAAAAAGCTGCAAGCAAAAAAGGAAATGCTGCAAACAAAAAAAGGAAACGCTGCAAACAAAAAAAGGAAACCCTGCAAACAAAATGGAAAAGCCTTTGCGCGCATTTCATACTAATTGACAAAAGACAGAGGTCAGGTCAGATGCGTTGCAGGGCTACATCACAGTGTTAAGCCATGTTTTGCTCTAACTGTGGAACAAAAAAGGGTGTCTATAAAACGACGACCGAAGACCCAAAAACGAAGACCCCTATTTTTTTCTCGTTCATTTTGATGATAATACGCCATGCTGTCACAAAATCAAATTTACGACATTTTTTGGGCGTCTGTTTGTGGAATTTTCAAGGGTCTTCGTTTTATAGACACCCTATATCGGTGTCTATAAAACGAAGACCCGAAAAACGAAGTTTTCGAGTCTTCGGTCTTCGTTTTGTAAACACCCATATAGGGTGTCTACAAAACGGAGACCCTTAATTATCTCGTCTATCCTATGTTGGTGTCACTACCAAATGACCGATGCTGCACATATGCGTCACTATACCACATTCCTACTGTTGATTTTAACATGGAACAAGTTTATTGAATGAAATATTCAAGGTTTCTGTAGGTCCCAAAATACGCGTACCGCTAGGCCAAGCCTTCGTTAGAGGGTAGCAGCGCCAAGACGCGCTCAGCCACCAGCCGTGGACGTACAACATTGGTTGTCGCTTTGGAACTGGAATAAAGGGTAAATCATTCAATTGACTGAGATTCAGGCAACAATGTGCTAAGAAGACGAATACTATATATATACATAACATGAAGTGATTTAAAAACATTATTTTATCACGATTGAAAGAAAAAAAAGCGGGTCTTCGTTTTTCTGGTCTTCGGTCTTCGATTTGTAGACACCCATAGGGTGTCTATAAAACGA
>NW_022733146.1:0-7667 GCF_011630105.1 Anneissia japonica
TAGATCATGGTTGCTTCACTGCAAGGGTGTGGTTTGGTACCATAGTCACATGACTACTGTATGTTGCACTACGGTTGCACAGTAGCTTGACTTATGAGGAACAACTATCTACAGTATGTTAGTTGATTAATTGTTCTAATCTAATTATTTATATCAATCAACATTTAATGACCAGCCAGGCTAGGACATGAGAAATGGAAGTACTACTATGCAATATACAGTGTTACAAATCTAGTTGAAAATAACTAATGACAATAATAATGATGAAAATGATTAATGAAAATACAGTAATGATAATTGAAAATGACAATAATATTAATGTTATTATTATTATTAAGTACTTTTTATGCTGCAACTCTTAATTGATTTTAAATATATGCTATTTGTACTCTAAACAATTTTTTTTTAAACAGTTTCCTAACTGCAATGAAATTATATTGTAATTGTTTATGCTTTTTTATGAATAAATGTAACATGATATATTAAGTATTTTAGTGTATTAATTGTATTCTTGTCTAGACGTGTTGTGTTTAAATTGACGCAAGAACACAGCAATGTTTACTCAGATTTACTTTTCACTTTTTGTTTCTTCTATCCTCAACAACACATGCTCGATGTGGTCTTGTTTGTCCCATTTTTTGCCAAATTTAATAAAACAATTTTTTCTATGAGTTGACCTTGTCCCATCATACATTTTTAACATTTTTTTTAAACAGGATGTTTTGCAAAATTATTTTTGTACCTAAATTAATTACTAACAGATCAAGGTGGTTAATTAATGGATCAATTATGTTATGTGCGAAATTCACAAAGGTTAATAACCATGCCAATAATTTAAATGACACCATTTGGTGTACTTTAAAAAATGTTATGTGATAGAAAAGGTGTGCTTGGTATAATTTAATCAAGACACACGGTTTTCAATAGTGTAAAACTTATATTAAAACTCATTTTTTTTTGGATATCATTTTAATCTATTAAAGATTTGATGTATGACAGATTCATTTATAATTATGGCAATGATGACAATTATTAACAGTGGAGATGTCCTCTCAATGTTAATAATAACTTATTGTTTCCATTAGTTTTCCTCCAATTTTTTTTTTATACTATATCTAATTCTATATTTTCATAAACAAAAATAACATACAATTCAAATTAAATTAATTAGTTACTCATAATGGTTTACTTTGAGATGAAAATATTATAACTGATAATTATTAATAGTCCAGGTGTTTCTCTCAAAGTTAATATCATGCAATAACTCTAAAGAATGTTTTTGTTTTCTTCCAAATGTTATACAATATCGAATTCTATAATTTCATAAAGATAAATTAGCATACAATACAAATTAATTTGTTAATCATTTCGTTTACTTTCAGATGATAACATTAATTTATATAACTGATAATTATTACTGGTAGAGTTGATTCCCTCAAAGTTAGTACCATGTGATTAACTTTAGAATGTTATTTATTTGGTTTTTTTTCCAAATCCAAATGTTATCTAATTCTACTGTTTCAAAAAATAAACATAAAATAACATACAATACAAATGAATTTGTTCAGATGATATTATAACTATATTTAAAACCATATAAAATAAATTTGCATTCAGTCACATAGTTTTCAAAAATTATTATAAAGTTGCTTAAAGATATAAATTATTCTCCATTGCTTTTCTCCTAAAATACGATCCTGAGAAATATATCCATGTTCTTGAAATCACTAAATACATGTTTGTGCAAGTAACGTTATTCGTAGCCAGCTGGCAGTGCACATCAAACCCCGTAAGCTACAGGCAGAAGCAAACATCGAAAGCCTTGCCAAGCGCGGTTCCCGGGAGAATCAACCTAGAGACAATACTAAGAGTAAAGAACCTTGCAAAATGTTGAAGTAACTGGATGGCACATATGAAGTCAAGATTCTTATCACGGCGTTGCACGTTAGGTGAACCTTCAAACCAAGGATGACATCACCAATATGGCACAGTCGTTTTAATCATGCTGGCAACACCCAATGATTTTTTTTTTAAGTATGATATCAAAATGATGACAGGAATTGGCAGAAATGCTAATGTTTATGAAAGATAGAATGACTGAGCAAAGACAAGTTTTTTTCACAAGGAAAATGCCACAATACAGTAGTTTGGTGCAATAAAAGCTTCCTTACAGAGTTTACCATGAAAACAAAGCCAGAAAATTGATGGCGGTACCAACATGGAAGGCTATTTTTTGTATGCACTCAAGGGTTAAACTGATATCTACCTAGACTCATGAAACAAAAATCAACAAGACAACAAGTGCTATTTTCTCCTTAATTTTACAACAAATCATAGAAAAGGGAAGACAATTTGTGAAGCCCTTTGTTAAATTCCTGATTTGTGTCCCTACCCATTCTAAATAATCTACCTAGACTCATGAAACAAAATTCAACAAGAAGACAAGTGCTATTTTCTCCTTAATTTTACGACAAATCGTAGAAAAGGGAAGACAACTTATGAAGCCCTCTGTTAAATTCCTGGTTTTCGTCCCTACCCACTCTAAATAATCTACCTAGACTCATGAAACAAAAATCAACAAGACGACGACAATTGCTATTTTCTCCTTAGTTTTACGACAAACCATAGTAAAAGGTAGACAATTTGTGAAGACCTTTGTTAAATACCTGATTTGTTTCCCTACCCATTCTAAATAATCTACCTAGACTCATGAAACAAAAATCAACAAGACGACGACAATTGCTATTTTCTCCTTAATTTTACGACAAACCATAGTAAAAGGTAGACAACTTATGAAGCCCTTTGTTAAATTCCTGATTTGTGTTCCTACCCACTCTAAATAATGTCCACACTCTTTCCACCATCACTCACCCTCTTTCAGATGGCTGGTGATTGACAAAAAATAAAATTATGCATGTTATTGTACAAATAATATACACTGTAAGAGAATGTTTATATAATTATGATATAATCCACTTCCAATACAAAATGCATAAAGCAATGTTTAAAAAAAAAATTAAAAGCATACAAAACAAATAAAAATGCACAACAGCTGCTCTATACTAGGTTACTCTACCAAATGAGACTGCAAGAAATATAACCAAAAACCTTAATATATATCAAACATCAATGACTGTGCAATTGTACAGCAATTTGGCGATGGCATGACATCATATTACTAACAGTGGCACTACACCTATATTTTATATTAAAAAAATAACCCAATAGAGTGGGAATGGGTGGGAAGTAAAAAACGGGAAATATGTCATGATATGACCTTGTTAATCAGCTTAAAGGTCAGTTAAAATGATGGAAAATGTGTAGTAAAAGATCATAGATATGACACATATACATTGACACTAACTTAAAGAAATGTGTTTTGACAGCTGGTGAAGGTCTTACACTGGTTTCAAAACATTTAATCTGTCTAGACCAACAGATCTGCCTCATGTTGTATTTGTTGGTATAATGGATAATACATTAATTGGAGAACTGAGGCTATGAACTGTTGTTGAAATTGAACCAGCGACCTTCAGACTATCCCAGTGTTCTCCTAACTAAGCTAAAGTTACCTATTTTGCATTAGTCGTTCCCAGTGCAACAGATTTTACGATCTCCACTTAATTACTTTTTTCTATCAAGTTTAGATGTGCGGCTGTTCCAGATAGTTCACTGCAGATTTACTGTATAGTCTGACAGATAAAATCTGATTGTTTATAATTTTAAAAAGAAATCTCAAATTATGTCCACACTATTAGGTTTATGTGAAAAAATTTGTGTGATTTGCCCATATTTGGGCATGATGATGTCCTTTTACATCCAAATATGGGCAAATTACAGGTATATGTCACATTCAAGTGTTGACAGAGCATTTATATCATGTAGGCCTAAGTGTTTTGGAGGATATATGATGTACCTTATGTCTAAACTGATTCATCATGTTTTCCTGTTATCATCGCAGATGGCCGTCTGTTCCCCAAGGAAGCTGACTGCCTTCTGATAAGAGAGTTCTGGCCACCTGCGCAATAGTCCAGGTGTCTAACTTACACTGATTGGTAATTTTAAACAAGTGGTAAAGTGAGAAGAGATAGTCATTAATTCTTACAAAACGTAATTCCTGGTTGCACTTTCTCAAATTTACACTTACAATTACAAGTATCAATCACTTTACAAAGATCAAATCATATTTTTGTAGTAAGTGAACAAAGAATATTTTAAGAAAATCAATATAATAATGGTTATAAATATAAAGAAAATATTGGATATTTCACACAAATATGATCAGGTTCCCTTTCTGGCTCCACAAGTAGAGGAAGTACTGCGACTAGAAGAACTATCGCTAACGAGAGTGGTACAATTGGCAGAGTGTCGGAATCTTACATAGAAAGTTGCTGGTTCAATTCCAGGTCTAATCAATTTTAACGGATTTTTACAATTTTTACTTTACTAACATAAAAATTAGGGTTGTTTTTGGTTCAGATATTTATTAGATTAAGTTACAAGTAAGTTGGTACAGTTAAAGGTTTCATCACAATGAAGTGAGTCAAATTTTCAATTAGTTAATCCGCAAAGGTACTGTTGAAAAAACTACAAAATCAAGTGCCTTAAATAGCTGTTACTTGGCTTGATGTAAAATGTTTCCAATTTTCCTATGATAGATATCATCTGTGGTTTTTCTGAGCATTTTTTATATCTTTATCATGTACAATGATTCAATTTTTGTCAGATTTTATATGTAATTAGATTAGATATATTAGAGGATGTCAAATGTCCATGATCATAATGAAGATGAAATCGACTTGGCTTTTTTAAAATACATTCTAAAATCTTAAATTTTTAGTTTAGTATCTGTTTTGATAATATTGTAGTAGCAGAGTAGTTTTAGCCAAATAACAAAAAGAAAATTATGGAGAAAATGATGGTAATTGTGATGGCTGTGTATTTGTTAAGCGCATATTAAGACAGTCTCTATGCACTTGAAATGTCTTGAGAACAGAAATATTTTTAAAAACCAAGAAATATAGTATACAATAATTGTATATTTTTTGTATTTCTCAATTGTTTTGATAGTATTTTTTCCTTGCTGTTGTGTTTGAAATAAAAAAAAATGATTGAATGAATGAATTAAAGGTCTGTCTCTTTACACTGATGGCATCATTAATCTGGTTGAGTGATGATTTGAGATCCTCATTTTAACCACTGTCTGACCTGTTGCATGTTTCTGTTTTACAGGTGATTTTTTTTTGCAAACTGTTCATCCTGTTTGTGTCATCTGATTCGCCCCCAATATTTGAGCGTGAGACCATAGTGAGATTCACCAATACAGACTGATAATTCCTTAATGTAAAAAGAAGAGCTATAAAAAAAAAATTTTTCCCTGTCGTACTTCACTTTGGAACTCACTCTTTTGACATTTTCCTCAATCATTTGATCTTCTTTCCTTTAGAAATCTAAAGCTTCTCATCATTTTATTCATATGTATGTCACTCTTTTACTTAGGTGGCTTTTTAGCCTTGTTTTGGGTGAATCCACATTTAAAATGTTTACAAATACATCAGTAAATACTTACAGCCTGTAGTAGAAATTTAAAAGTACGAAAATAATAAGATAAAAACTTACCAAATAAAGTTGATGTCTTCACAGTTCTTGAAACGAGGTTGGTATTCTGCTTCCAACTGAAAGTAAAGCAAATTGATAATTTTTTCAATTTCAATATGCACAATACACATTTTGACAGCTGCCTATTAAGTGTCATTGCTTTGTTTCACTTTACATCAAAACAAAAAAAAAAGTCTTAAACATCAGCTGAATAAAGTTTTATATATTTTAGGTGTTTTTTTCAAAACACATAACTTTAAAACACTGATATTTCATTCTTATAAACAAAAAATCAAATATAAATCTTGACAAACTTAAAAAATAATGCAGATGTGAATTAAAATTCATGATACAATACAAAAATCTTAAATTGTCACAATGATATGGTATATTTGAGATATCCTTAAAATACACTTTAGTAGAAAAACAAAGAAAATATAAGCTTCTCTAAAAATTTTTAACAAAAAATTGCAAGTTAAAAAAAATATGAAATACTAGCTATCTCAAACACAACATAATTATTATTTTTGGTGGGTTGTATAAAAAAAGGATGTGGAATAATACAGTATATACATTGTTTTAATAAGCTTAAGTTAAACTACATGAAAAAATAAAGAAAGCATTATTATAATTATATCATTCACAGGAAAAAATAATTATAATTTACACAATTAAGAAATATTATATTGTGTTGTATTAAATATATAACTTCTCGATATATTATAATATAAAAATGAAATATACCTACTGTAGTATTTTGATTATAAATTATGTATTAACACCAACCAGATCTGAAATGAAAAGATATACTGTAATAATACCATGTATCTTAATCTAAATCAATGCCTTGGGTGAGTGATGGTTACAACGAACTTCAGCACTAAATCTTAAGCCGGGCACACACTGCATCGTACAACGAACCCAATTCTGCTCCAACACTGTCGATAGTCGGTGCCAGTCTGAATGAATCTTCATTAAAACAATCTGCTGTGTGCCGATCGTCGTTTTGAGTTCTTTATAGCATCGCATCGGCCAACGACCACTGGTCGCAGTGTGCGTCCGGCTTTAATAAGCAACCGAAACACAACAATTTCTATTTATTACCTAATGTATAGTTAACTGAAATTTGTGATTTATTATTAGCATAAAAGGTACAAGATACAAGATTCTATTATTGTCACTTTGTAAAAATCTTACAAAAAAAATTTGTTTTCCCAGTGATTAAAGAAATAATTAATGCAAACAGTAGGTTAGTCAAATATCATATAATACAAAAATATATAATATAACCGAAAATAACTGCACAGAAATATTGCAGAAGGTACTGTAAATTACAGATAATTTTATTTATTTATTTTTTTTATCATGGTGATTTACTATTTGTATTGTATTGTATTCTATTATTATTTCCATCATTGATTGAATAAATGTCATTTGCATTGAATTTAATTGAATAATTACTCATATTATATATTGCCACATGAAACACACATCAAATTCATAAAAAAATTCTATTGGATGCATTAAAAATTAAAAATGATAAAACTACATCAAAAATAATCTATCAATCAATGTATTCTATACACCTCAAAAAGTGTAGTTCTATATTTACATATTAAAAACAAAAAAATACATATCAATAACAATAACTGTAAAAAAATGGTTGCTATATCAAGAATAATTTTTAGTTCCTTTCTTCTGTAGAGAAAAGCACTACTGCAGTGGATACAGTATGTGTGCTTTATAAATTGTATTTATTATTATTATTATTATTATTATTATTATTATTATTATTATTATTATTTAGTATACTGTACCTCAACATCATTATTAGTACATACTGGTGTAGGAGACAATTACAGTGTTCTTTGATTGCATGTTCGGATATTTTTCACATACAGAGAGAGGTTATTGGCACCCATGCCATCAATTTACATTGACCTCGAAAAGAGGGGATGGAAGTTCAATAATTAGGCCTACCTACCATCTTAAAAAAAAAAACATTTCTCCAACTAATACAATTAAGACAAATTTCTCTATGTATAGAATAAAAACAATATGTTTGTCTG
>NW_022733147.1:0-991 GCF_011630105.1 Anneissia japonica
ATTAAAAATAGTAAGGGACCCAAAATAGATCCTTGTGGTACACCGATATTGAGATTCATGAGATTGGACTGACTGGAGTTAATAAAAACCGCTTGTGATCTGTCATATATGTATGATTTAAACCATTGTAGCTCAATATCGTCAATTCCATAATAATTTAGCTTTTTTATCAGTAGTCCATGATCAACTGTATCAAACGCTTTCTTGAGATCCAAAAATATAGCAGCAGTAGCTTTACTATTGTTAAAATTATTTAGTATGAAGTCGGACATAT
Source organism: Anneissia japonica (assembly GCF_011630105.1). NCBI lineage: Eukaryota > Metazoa > Echinodermata > Crinoidea > Comatulida > Comatulidae > Anneissia > Anneissia japonica. The sequence goes on from NW_022733147.1 coordinate 275, forward strand.
CGATTAGTGTTGTGTTAGTAGAATGGTTCTTTCTGAATCCTGATTGCTTGTTGCTTGTCCAATTTTTCTAGCCATCTAAAAGATATACTATGGTGTAATAAACAACTTTCATTTCATTTTGTAATTCGATGTTTAAAATTTGCAGACAGGACATCTTTAACCGATGACAACAGAAAAAAGTGTGTATGCAGTCATATTAGGCCTACGTCTATTGGATGAATTTGATGCTGGCTCGTATAATCTATAAAGGACAACGGTAAGTTTTGAAACCCGAATTTATTTATTTATTTATTTGAACATACACCTTTGAATCGGTGACACTCAATATCAATTGGTGCGTTCGTACAAACAAAAACAAAAAAGGGTAAAATTTAACAAACAAAATAAATAACAATCGACTGTATATAATAATACAAAATTAAAGAAAGGTAGAAAAATAACATATGAAATTAGATGAGATCACATCGCATTTCATACTCAGAAATACTTTACAGGTCAACTGTAAAGTAAATGCTTAAAATAACTAGCCTACAAAATATAAAATATAAAGATGAAAAAGTCTTACAACAAAAAGATAATACCAAGGTAGACCTACTAAACTTAAGGAATACAGACTACGATGTAGAGTCCACTTGTGGTTAAAAAAAAAAAAAATTAACATTACACAATTTGATAAGCAACGATACATTTACAGTAAACTATTGTTGTGAATTTTTT
>NW_022733148.1:0-573 GCF_011630105.1 Anneissia japonica
TACAATCGTCACAGACGGGACAGATTTGTCCAGTATGTTAAAAACACCTAAAAATGACTTTTTTTCAGAAAAAAAAGAGGAGATTTTGTTTTTTCATCTATTAAGATTTATTGACAACCACTAAAAAAATATATACAACAATCAATAACCAGTAAACAACATAATTATGAAAAATTTGATATTGAAAAAAAAAATGATTTAGTTGCATTTTGTTTGTCGTATTCTTTCACGGTAAGCTCTTGTTCGTTCTGCTCCTGATTTAGCTTTTTTGGTCTCTGGATCCATCTTTAGATGCTACCTTGACAATGGCTTGATTCAAAGTGTGTTATTTCTTGTAATTTGATGGCACCTATTATGCAGTAAACAATATTGCATTTTGGGAAAATCAATGTTCAAGCAAGCTTATCATTGGTTTTACTTGACTTAAAAAAGGTGGATACTATCTAAAGAGTTATGCCTGTTTATTCACTGTTTACTATGAGTAAAAAATTCCCACCATTCTGTTTTAATACATTGATAGTTTACCGTCTACAAACTAACTTAGTTTTTGTTTGTCCTGTTCATGACACTAAA
>NW_022733149.1:0-618 GCF_011630105.1 Anneissia japonica
TCATTCCCGCTTCACAAAGCAAGAGAGACCTGTCAAATAATAACATAGGCATTGGCCTAAAAAAATTTAAAAAAAAACCACATCATGCCTGCAAAAGCCAGATACACGTAGTCTACAGTCCAACCGCTGTAATAATTCTTCACCAGCTTAGAAAGAATTTGATTGGTCAGTTATTAATTGTAATAACCGAATTGTTTTAAAAACCACAAAATCCACCAAAAACGTGAATTAAAAACAATAATAAATGAGTGTAGTGAATAGAAAAGACAGTTACCCATAAAATCTGTATGAAACTTGTTTTAATTATCTGAACATCTTAGAATTTATACCATATTGAAATAAAAATAGCCTAAAACGACATTTCCCGCAATAATTATGAAAATCCATAACAACCTTTACTAGCCAGTATTAGAGCATTCACTATACACAGCATGGGATACATCGACTTAAAACTCTGAGAGAAATAGCGTTTTTTGTGAATATAAAAAATGACCTCTGCTGACTTCCCACATTTTATCAATTTCCACCAAAAAAGGTTCAAATTGCATCACGCTCAAAATGAACGAATGAGACCACTTTAAATTTGTTGACGTATTGTTTTGCCGCACCATCACAATA
>NW_022733150.1:0-641 GCF_011630105.1 Anneissia japonica
CCTGGTTTCCCTGTAGGGGAACACTTTAACTCCCCCCACCACAATATTCACCATCTCAAAGTGATTCTCATAGCCAGTAACTTCCGTTCTACTAAACACAGACAACGAGAAGAACTGAAATGGATTTTAAAACTCAAAACACACACTCACGGCCTCAATAAAGACTTGGGATTCATCAGTGAATTTTCCTTCTGCCGCTAAATATTCTTCTCTTAGTTTTCGGTCACTTTTAATTATAATTTTATTTCTATTTATTCTGGTTTTATTATTATTATTCTGTTAGGCCTATTCATTATACATTATTGTTGGTATTTCCACTCTAGCTTATACTATTGTAGAACTTATCTGTTTCATTTATTTCAAGATGCACTATATCTATATATATTATATGCCTTATACAATACTACATAGGCCTATATCATTTTGGCTTCTTGCTTCCATCATTACAACTGTTTTATTTGCCTTTCAATACTTTTATATACCCACATTTATTTTATTTACAATATTGCTTTGTATAATTTTATATATATATAAATTTTTTTTTTTTTTTTTTTTTTTTTTATTTTTTTTTTTTTTTTTTTTTTCATAGCCACTTCCTGTTCTTGATTTTAGTTATGCCTTATGTTTAGCTTATCCATTAA
>NW_022733151.1:0-666 GCF_011630105.1 Anneissia japonica
TTACATCTTCATCCATCATACATCTATCTAGCCTAGGCCTAATTAGCTAGGCATACTCGAGACTTTTTTATTACTTACTTAAAACCACCAATAACTAGGCCCAATCTAGCAAGAATGGTCGCAGTGCAGTGATACGACTCGCGGAGTTCGCTTGTTGAGCAAGGCGAGAAAGCGACCATTCGTGACACCGTAGATCCTGTCTCAGTAATATTTAGGCCTAGCATTTAAATCATTTATCTATATTAGCGGGCTGTTAAAACCCACGTTAATGATATAAAATTAAGAACTAATGTACTAGTGATATTATAATTAGTAATTCAGTCAAAATACTAACCAATCTCGCTAGCAATTTGTTCGAATACCATCCTTTTTCCCGATGCTTTTTCTCTCGCTAACTATTTTTCTCGCTCCCTGGAAGCGATCTAAAAATAACATTGGCACAGTCCATTTTTCTGGAGGGTGTAAATTTTGCTAAATACGCTAAAACCCGTGTGGGGTTCTCAGTAGCGTTTATTTAACTTTCACCGGGTAGAAAATGGTTTAGATACCACATTTTCTGAGGAATTACTTTCTCAGTTTACCGTATAAAACGTGTTATCGTTTAATATCCACGTACAATCAATAAATAAATAATGGTTTACGAAACAAAAATATAATTTAGCTTTA
>NW_022733152.1:0-608 GCF_011630105.1 Anneissia japonica
GGCATCTGAATTCAAAGAAAGTGAATTATAGCTATGACGTCATTTTTTAAAATACGCATTTGAGCGTATCTCGCTTACCCTTAATCGATCGTTTTTCAACTTTGAGTATGTTATAGCTGAGACAATTCTCTTTGATAAAATTGACTTCTTTTTGCATTTTGATGATGTCAACACGGTCAAAAAAATTGTTTTTTCTGACCCCTTCATCTTTCTTTCTTCAAAACGTTGATGAGCCCATATCATCTTAACCATTCGTCATTTCTGAATCATATTAGGTGAGCATAATCTTCAGGTCAAGATTGAATGTCAGGTACCCTAATTTTCCGTTCGCGCGACTTAACGTGCGCGTACGCGTGCGTCAACATTTACGTATGCATAAAACCATGAATATTTTTAATCCCTTATAGCTCCATAGGATGAAAGGTGACCCCTAATTTTTATTACATATTCTGAAAGCACATGAGTTGTAGATACGATTTTATAGATCATATTGGCTGATCGGACATTGTGACGTCATCATATTGCCATATGCAGACTGTATTACGACGCTATCAGACAAATATATATAGGTTATATGAACGGAAAGTTCGTGTGGCATTACCGACTAA
>NW_022733153.1:0-1428 GCF_011630105.1 Anneissia japonica
TCGATTTTGGAGCACGGTATTCGAAAACGAGGCTCGTGAACTTTTTTCTAAAAACTTTCAAAGGCTTGCATTCGGTAACCCCATAAAAAATCGTGTCAAACTTTAGATATTCCAATGTAAATTTGGCCGTTCTTTTCATTTATATGGGTTTTCACTTATGAAAATGTCTCAATTATGTGTAAAATAACGATTTGCCCCAGTTTTTATTTCGGAAATTTGCACTAGACAGGGAGTCAGCTGATTCACTCAATCATAACGAGCTGGTAACGACATTAGCCAACTGATGAGATTGATCATCGCGAGCGGAAAATTGAAAAATTAGGACTGGCGAAAACATTCAATAATAATAATAAAATAAGTCGAAGGCATTTTTGAAGAATGAATCTTTCAAAAAGATATGTTTGCTGGTTTGGATAAGGATGTCTTGGAGGTGGTGATCTAAATAGTGGCATTAAAAATAGGTTTGTTTAATACCAACTTGTCTTACCTGTGTAGGCATAGCTTAGCATTTAGTGCAGTACTGTATGTATGTAGAGAACACGGAATACTACTGCCTGGCGCGACCTAGCCCCTAGTTTAGGCCTAGGCATACAAACTATAATAATATTTCAAACGTTAGACAAACAAACAACACTATTTTAAATAAAGTGCATTAATTTACATGTTAATTATTAGATCCATGGAACTATCTAGGACCTACTACTACTACGCATTACTAAAATGCCAGTTTATTCGTCGTGGAATGTGGATGATACCTTGAAAGCTAGCTAAAATTTGCGCTGAAAATGGCTTGGAAAAATGTGCACAAAACCTAACTTCTGCATAATACATTGGCAATGGTTATATACAGTATTCAGACTGGTTCAAAGACTAATTTTCGGCATTCTTCTCGGAAATATAACCACCCGCCTTAGGCGTGGCCCTGCTGGTTCCATGCTGGATCAAAAACTTGTAGAGGGTCAAATGTCCAGCCATTTTGATGGTCAAAATACAGGGGAATTATTATTACTGTACATTAGAAAAGATTGAGAAACAAGATAGTCTATTATACATATATTGTTATTGTCTTCATTTGTAATTTTTAAACTAATTTTTATTTTTATATTACAAAAAAGTATTAATGAAATAATTAATTCTATTCAAAATAATTGTTTAGGTCATGGCTATGTTACACGTCCACTTTGCAATGCATTTGAATATGTGCTTTTCACAGTGATGGTTAATTAGAATATATATATTTTCAACAAAAATTATCATTGATGATTAGTGCCAGAATGATTAATTCCTTATAAAGATATTGTAATATCAATACTAATTATTTTTGAATGGTGTAAGAATAGTCACTCTGATTTTTGTCACTCTGAACTAGTCTGTTCAAACCTTTTATTGTACTTCTCTTCTTACAGGAAATGCCGACATGTTGGATAT
>NW_022733154.1:0-1099 GCF_011630105.1 Anneissia japonica
AGACTTCGTCCTCTCTGTCTTCATCTGGGAAGAAAAGGGCTTACATTTTATACTAATGGTCAATTGATTGTTTTACCTATAGCTTTACGACACTTAATTTCAGATATTGTCATCAGATTATTTTTCATGATACTTTTAGAACTGTTCCTCTATAGAGTACTACAGTGTTACGTCACGATACGTGATGCTACCCCGTTGCTATCGGCAACACAAAATGAGTTGAACCGGACCCATTTTCTCCACTGACAAACCAATGATCCCAATTTCTAACGTAATTATTAAGATGTTGTATCTTAATTTTTTTTTGGTAAATTTTAATTTATGATTAAATGTGTGTTCGATAAGTAATATAATGCGAGCTTTGTGTTTTCAATACATTTAGATGGTAAATCATTAGGTTTTAAAACGCCTATTCCAGAAAGACAATTCTAAACCATTAAGATTATGAAGTCATTCAGGCGTAATGAACGTAACCGACGTCTGGTTGACAACAAAGGGCGCCACCTGGTGTTGTGACGACACGACTGTAACAGTAGCTCATATAATACGTCATCATAAATATAATATTGTTTTACACAACCATTGTTGAATATGGTTTACTATCATCAATACTTTTTGGAAAGTTTGGAAATTCCGTCGGTACTCTTTTAGTTTTAATTTGAAATTTATATATTGACGCCAAGGCTGCATTGCTTCTACAAATTTTAAAATGACTCACCTTCCTGGCATCTAATACCAACGTCAGTGTAGTGCGTACATCGTTTTGTAAACCCAGATTGGCTTTCACAATCGGTGAGGATCCCAGCATGGTTTTCATTGCATCGAACATTTCGCAAATGTAGAGGTTTACCGGAACCAGGACCGAATGCTCCACCTTCAAGAGCCTCTCCAGTACCTCTGTAGCCTAGCTGACGGCAGACGAGACCAGCTAAGCGGTCGTCGAAGTTTTTATCGCAGACTGTGCCCCAGGAGTTACCCAGATATACTTCAAGACGTCCCTCATTTTTAGTTTGACCATCGACCAATCTGACGTCTCCAGTTGTTGGCAATCCATCTTCATTATCATTTTCAACTGGTTCGGCCTCTGCTTCTCCACCAG
>NW_022733155.1:0-624 GCF_011630105.1 Anneissia japonica
ATGTTGTCTTCCAAATTCTTGTTTTTTTTTATTTCTTTTTTTTTTTCGAATTTTGTAAGTACTAAAAGAATGAACTTTGATTATCGTAACGATATCGGTCGTGTCCACGTTGATTTCCTACCACGTGATTTCTTCTTGGAGTTAAAGATTCATTCGAATTTTCATTCCTCTTTACCGCTACTTCTTCTTCGACTTGTTCGTTCGATCGTAGCTGTAACGAAATGAAAGGGAAAAAAATACGTCAGATACAATAACAACAACTACAGAAACAATTGGAAAGAAAAAGGTACTAACGTCGTTGCATACCTGTTCGAACAATTTGCGTCTCGTCGAAGGTGCACAAGGTTGACCGGCCTTAAAGAAAATGTATTCGTTTTTCATCATCTCCGCTTCCTCCGAACGTTTCGGGGTAACGAACTATACACATCTTTGCTGGGCGTCGTCCAAGGAACTGAGATCGTACGTGGAAGGTTTTCGTTGCATGTTTGTCACGTTCATCTAGAGAATCTAAAATAACTTTGATCGACGTGTGCATTTATAGGCCACTTCGTAAGGTACGCTTGACGTCACCGAAGAACATCATGACGTCAATATCTGTAGACGTGGGTCCTCCTGGGAGCCGCC
>NW_022733156.1:0-1538 GCF_011630105.1 Anneissia japonica
AATCATCAAAGGTACATATAAAGTGTTTAATAAGGAACATATATATCCATTAAAATGATTTTATTGTAGCTAAAGCTGAATTGCAGAAATAATATAAAACAATGACAATATGAGACTACAAATTAAAAAATTTATTTGGCCAGACAGTATAAATATTCTTGCCTAATTCAAAATTGAATTCAATCTAGAGTAGTAAATGGTGGATGAAACCAGTGGTATATCTAGGAGTCTTTAAATGGGGATGGGGTTTGATCCTGTGGGTTTACGAATGTGAAGAGGGGAAGAGGGTGTCTCAATGATTCTGTAGTAGCTGTCAAGTTACATTTTGTTTTAACAAGATTTGAACCCAAGACATTCAATTGAAAGCCAAGCATCTACTTATCTACAATTTCGCCGCAAATTTGAATTGTTTTCTTGCTCTATTATAGACGCACTGTGATTGGTATTGGCATTGAAGATGAGGATAGGGAAGCCACTTGGATGGATGATGCTGAAAGTGTTAGTAGAAATTCAATTATTCAATAGTTATCACTCTTAATCAGGTGAATTTTGAACATTTTCAATTAACATGCAGTTTAAAGCTGACTATCTTTTTATCAATATTTAAGTCTTCCAGAATATTATATACAGTTAGTTTTTCAACTGCAGTTAACCTTCTGTACTGTATTAACTACTTTGAATGCTGTCAATTTACTTGCGCTTTGCTTGTTTATTCTTTAGTGTGCAGCAATGAATGCCTTTGAATGTTCTCGTGCCATTTATGCATATGCACTCACCGTGTTCCCAAGTCGCAAAAAAATCTGGATTGAAGCTGCATATTTTGAGAAGAATCATGGATCTAGGTTGGTATATGACAACTTTTGGATAAAATAACTATTGGTAGGCTGGTACAAGAACACTGGTAGATTGATACAACATTGGTAGGATAGTACACTATCACTGCCAGTTTGGTACGCTACCAATGATTGGTTGGTAGAAGGCTACTGGTAGGTAATTACAAGGTCATTTCTAGGCTAATACATGACAACCTGTTGATTTGGAACCACTGGTAGGTTGGTATAGGCTACAGATACAGAAAATTGTGTTACCATTTTTATCATCATTTGTTTTGTGTCAGCATTTACATTTAATTAGATTATACATTGATTAAATATTTTTTACATCAATTATATTATTCTTACTATAAGCAAAGAGTATAGAATTGCAAAAGGTGTGACTGCTGAAACATTAAAAAAAGTACTACCACAAGATAGAGGGCGCCTTGAATTCGAAACTCGAGCATGCATTCTATATTATGATGCATCACACATTAGATACAAACGCCTTTTACGTTGTTCATGGTAGTGGTTTTTGGGATATTATTGCGTTCCAACGGAACCCAGAGAGTCGGATCTGTTGCAGTTCTATACTCTTTGCTATAAGTACATATAGGTCAAAAAGCATGGTAGCTGTGCCGTAGAGCTTTCAAATTTTTACTTGCTGAAGCAATATGTTGAGTTTTAGACTTACAGTATTAATTATATTGTTCAATATTTATG
>NW_022733157.1:0-960 GCF_011630105.1 Anneissia japonica
ATAAGAATTACAAGTTCAACTTGTAATATATATTTATTGCTTTATTGAATTTAATTTTACTTGGCCGCCTATTAAACACTTAATAAAATTGAAATTGAGAACACCTTGGTTTAAAGAATTTACAGAATGATCAGTGAATATGATTATTAATCAAAATCAACAAATAAACAAAAAATAAATACAATATACAGTAATACACAATACTGTTCAACTACAAGACCACTGTACCTCCACTCCCTCAGTGTCAACTCACTATCCTCACTGATGAAATGAAACAAGATGCTAATTACATTTAAAGCATATCAAACTTGATCCACAGAGTTAATTTTCTTGTAACAAAACATCATTTTGTTCCGCATACTATGTACAATTATAATATGACGTTTACGTGCTTTCATGTTTTATTTAGATTCTAGTAATATAATGAAAATAAAAAGTAAGTTGCCATGGAAACAGAACTCATAAATCGTGTTTACCTGATTGGTAATCGTGTATAAGAAATATGCTTCAAACATTAATACTGAACACTGCAGCTAAATCAACAGCCCAAAGTGTATGTTAAATGGCTTAATATATTGCTTATTATCATTTTCCTCATTAGCTTAATTATTTATGGTTTATGTCTATTTTATTGTTTCTGTATTATACACCTATTCAATGTGTATTGGACATTATTTATGGTTTGTGTCTATTATTGTTTATGTATCCTACGTCTAAGGACACAGATCTGTTTTGAAAGGTTGGGGGGGGGGCCCCTCAGCCCTACTATGGTCGGGGCTGAGGTGTGAAAATTTGAAGAAATAGTACTCTCTAGATAGATAACTGGAAATGACACTCATTATATATATATACACATATTCACGAAGTAGAAGTAGACTGCCTCCGATGGGATTCGAACCTGTGATCTCTCGCTGAAAAGGCGAGCGTCATAACCACTAGACCACAAAGGCTTCATGGTTT
>NW_022733158.1:0-2145 GCF_011630105.1 Anneissia japonica
GCGGCAGACTGTATTTCGACACTATCAGACCGATAGTTCGTATACTGTAAAGGCAAAATTCGTGTCATTTCAGGTCATTTTGAATATTCCAAAACTTTCCAAAATTTACGCGCCGTACGTTCAGTTCCACGCCCACAGCACGTACTGAAGCTGGAAATTACGTTTCGGTTACATGTGTTGTTTTTGTGACACTGTATTAATACTACCGTGCGCACGGACGTTAGGACGTATGTGTACACATTCGTAAGTCCTTAAAATGCTCAAAATTACTCTTTTCCTTTAAAAATTCTTTTAAAACGCTCAAAATTACTCTTTAAATAGAGCATGTCTTAGCATATAATACTTTTCAATCAGAAACGCGCGTGCTTCGTTAGGGTCAAAGTACGGCGGATCACCGAATTCGTCCTCAGTGACGAGTTCAAATCTAGTTGCTTATTTAATTTAATACTGAGTTTTCCTACTTTCAAGTATTCAAACTGTATTATTGGTGATCCGCTAACGTTAGCGGATCACCTCTTGTTATTGTCAGAATCTTTCTTACTTTCTTTCTTTCTTTCTTTTTGGTGAAACGCTAACGTTAGCGGATCACCTCTTGTTATTGTCAGAATCTTTCTTTCTTTCTTTCTTTAATCTTTTTCTTCTTTCTTTCTCCCCAATTTTGTGACCACGATATCTCAAGATTGCTTTACCCAATCAACATGATATTTTTACAATCATTAGATTTGGGGTGGAATCGATACAATAAGCTTTTCAGCGTGATCAGTCACGCGTGACGTCATCTACGCGCAATTTTGCGTTTTACGTAGCAAAATTTTTGATTGGTCATAAATTCATCACCGTAAGGACTTTTTGATTGAAACTTGACACAAGTAATTTTCATGTCAAGTACTATCCATATGCACAGTGTTGTCCGAATTGCAGCTCATTACGCACACGTACGCGTGCGCTAAATATTAAATTTGCTCAAAATCACGTTTTGACTAAATTTGTGTACGTTTCAGGTGATTCTGAGCATTTCAACTTTTTAACAAATTTTTGGCTCGCGCGCGCATTTTCGCGCGCGCAGCTCGTGCAGATGACTCAAATTTTGAGTTTCTTACACTGTAATGACATATTTGCATTTTTTCAGTAATTTTACGTCTAATAATAGTGCAGTACGCGCACATCTAAGATACGTGTGCATTTGGGCGTTTTTGTCAATTTTCAGTCAAAATGAGTCAAAATTGTACCTTTTTTTAATCAGTTATAGTTCTTCAGGATGAAAGGTGACCCCCAATTTTTATTACTTTTTCTGAAAGCACATGAGTTGTAAATATGATTTTATAGGTCATAACCCAGGTAACAATCCCACATGGGGCCCATATGCAAAATATCTGGGAAAAGTCTTATGGGCTACCCCATATTTTTCCCTTATGGGATCCGTCTGGGCAATCACATATGGGCCTTGCCCATGGTTTAACCATATGGAGCCCATATGCCAAATATATAGGCAAATATATATGGGAATGCCCATATTTAAAGTACATGGGCCCCATATGGTAAATACCTGGGCAGATAAATATGGAAATGCCCACATTTAATCCGCATGGGGCCCATGTGCCAAATATCTAGGAAAATACATATGGGCATGCCCATATTTATCTACATGGGGCCCACATGCCGAAAACCTGGGTAGTTGAATATGGGTATGCCCATATTAATTTCGTATTGGGCCCATGTGCTAAATATCTGGAAAAATACTTATGGGCATGCCCACATATAATATACATGGGACCCATATGCCAAATACATGGGCAAGTAAATATGGGAAGCCCATATTTAATCCAAATGGAGCCCATGTGCCAAATATGTGGGCAGTTACATATGGGCATGCCCATATTTAATTTCCATGTGACCCATATGCCAAATAACTGGGCATATAATTATGGGAATGCCCACATTTAATCCACATGGGTTCTATGTGCCAAATATCTGGGAAAATACATATTGGCATGCCCATATTTATCTACATGGGGCGCACATGCTAAAGACCTGGGTAGTTGAACATGGGTATGCCCATATTAATTTCGCATTGGGCCCAAATACTTATGGGCATGCCCATATATAATATACATGGGACCAATATGTCAATTACCTGGGCAAGTA
>NW_022733158.1:2150-2472 GCF_011630105.1 Anneissia japonica
TTAATCTAAATGGAGCCCATATGCCAAATATATGGGAAGTTACATATGGGCATGCCCATATTTAATTTGCATGGGACCCATATGCCAAATAACTGGGCATATAATTATGGGAATGCCCACATTTAATCGACATGGGTTCAATGTTCCAAATATCTGGGAAAATACATATTGGCATGCCCTTATTTATCTACATGGGGCCCACATGCTAAGGACCTGCGTAGTTGAACATGGGTATGCCCATATCAATTTCGCATTGGGCCCATGTGCCAAATATCTGGGAAAATACATATGGGCATGCCCATATTTATCTACATGGGGCAGA
>NW_022733158.1:2904-4439 GCF_011630105.1 Anneissia japonica
AAAATTCATATTGCAATCTACATGGGTCCAATATGCCAAATTCCTATATGCCAAATTTCCATAGGGCCTATTGTGTCAAATATATAGGAAATAATATTTGTGCCTGTGTTTACTCTACATATATAGCCCCATATGCCAAGTAACTGGGCAGATAGCTGTAGAAATATGTACGCCACATGGGGCCCATGTGCCAAATATCTGGGAAAATGCATGACCATTCTTATGTTCATTCTACATGGGCCCCACATGCCACATACCTGGGCAGATAATTATGCCCTGGATTCCCCTCTGACCCACTGTTAATTATACTTTATTTTTAAGACGTTATACGTAGCTACAGTTATGACATGAAAGCTACAATATGACATGAATGCTCCATTGCGGTACTTTTTACTTAATAAGTGTGTGCGCATGCTCAGTAGAAATACCTGTTTGAATGAAGCTAGCTAGCGATGATCGGACCATCGGACTTAAGCCAATGAACTAGCTGTCTTGGCAGTTCCGGTGTCCCGTTTCAAGTTTTGAATTCACAAACGAAGCACCCATTCTAGTGCCGTCGTCTTGTAGGCCGTCGTCTTGTAGCGAGTGTAAAGGAAGGAAGATTCATAGGCCTAAGAAAATTTGCCAAGTCACAGTGAAGTAAAAGTAAGTAATTTATACTTGTGTATAACTGTTGTTGAATTCCCTAACTATACTAATGCGCTAGGCCTAATTCCCTGGGCCTAGGCCTAGAACGTAGGCCTAGGAGGCCTTCTTGTTTAAGCGTATGCTGGCATAGTTTCTTGAACTAGCGTTGGATCGCCAGCTATGGGCATAAGCCAAGGCATATCCTACGTTTTTGTCTTATTATATTTTTCGCCGGTGTATAGGCTAGGCCCTGTCTACCTAACTAATGTTATTGTGTATAGCCTAGCTAGGCCTAGCCTAGATTTTGTGATGAACTTCAGTATAGGGGACCTGGCTGGCAAGCCCTTCCCACCCCCAAGCCTAGGGGGCCTAGGCTGTCCATATATGAGTCCACATATACACCAGAACATAATGTCATTGTCAAAATATTGAATTCCCACATGATGGAGTGCATTACAATTCAAAGCTGTTTTCTGTTTCTCAAGCATAAAATACTACACTTTATTTTAATGGAAGTGGATGTATTTACGTCGTCGTAAACAAATCAGTAAACGATATATTTACGTAAATGAAACAACGCATGTGCAGTCATACTTTAACAAACTTGCATTTTCAGCACTCAATATTATTAGCGTGGCCTCCCATGGCCGCTTTGATTCCCCCAAGTTCAGTATGGCACTTTAAATTAATTTATAATTTTGTTTTTTATTTTTTATTAAACGTAATTTAATTTTCTACAACAGCACAGTATGTAGTTTAATCACTAAATAAATGATTAAATCATTGTGTTAAATTTTCAAATAAAAGTGATACTGTATTATGAGCTAGAAATGTTATGTTCATCTTACTCAATCATTTGTTAAATGAACACACTTGACGTAAATACAAGGCCTAGGCCTATGCAATGT
>NW_022733159.1:0-574 GCF_011630105.1 Anneissia japonica
CTTTGATCTCTTCGGCGTAATCGTCGATCGTTTCGATCAAGTCGTCGACCCGACGTAGCATTTCCAAATGCGAAGTGGCGTCGACGCTCCCGTACGACGATTAAAGGAAAGACGTTTGAGAAAGAGCGTCGTCGATACGATGCAGCATTTCCGAATGAGAAGTGCCGTCGAGACTCTCGTACGAAGATTCCGGGAAGGACAGTTCTTCCTCTTCCTCCTCCTCACGGTCCCAATCTCTCCCTCCGATCGGCGACAGTCTATCTGCTGCTTCCAAGAACGACGTTGCGGATTCGGGCGGTACTGGGCGGAGTTTTAAAGCAATCGCAGGCGTTCAAAGACCGGAGGCATTCCGGACAGAGTTGAGAAGGGCTGGCGCACATGGTGCATAGTTCCCCGTTCGGCATGGGCGGGTTCCACTGACACCTGTTGCAGGCAGCGTACGATGGTTCGGCCATGTCGGACCTCGGTCTGATGCTCTACTTCGCGTCCCTCGTACACATATATACATATGTTGGGTGTTGCGAAGAGAACCGACCGAAAACATGGAAGGTTGCCGACTGTGCGCGTTCGACGT
>NW_022733160.1:0-912 GCF_011630105.1 Anneissia japonica
TATGTATTGTGTGTGTATGTATGTATGTATATGTTAGCATGTGTGAATGTGTGTGTGTGTATACACATATGTATGTATATGTGTATGTATATATATATATATATATATGTGTGTGTATATATATATATATATATATATATATATGTGTATGTGTGTGTGTATGCTGTATGTATATATGTATGTGTATATATATGTTTGTGTGTATGTGTATATGTATGTGTGTATAAGTGATGTATTAACCAACTTACTTATATTATTAGTATTAGTATTTATTTTTATCTCTATTACTATTTTTGTAAGCCCTTTTTTTATTTATATTTCATTCTACCGCAGTATTTTCTTACTATATTTAATCAAAGTAATTAAGTTTTTACTGATTTTGTTATTGTTGCACGTCTTTACGGCTGTGCCTCTGTTATAAAAGAGAAGCAATAAAGTTACTTACTTACTTACTTACTTTGATTGTGATAGTTTGCAATGTGAGCGATGATAGTAAATACATTTCTAATGTTGGTATTTATTATATATCAAAAATCATGTAAATATGTGCAATAAATATGAGATAGCAACTTACTTTGTTGTACCTGATGCTGTCGATGAGCCTGTAGCTGTTTTCCCCAGACCTTGAGATAAATATGTAAGAGAAAATTAAATTATATGCATTAAAAATACAGTACTATAAAATACAATAAGACACAAACATTGAATAGATCTTGTGCCTACGAGATGGCCAGGTATAATTTTTCCAGTGATGGCTAAAATTATTGGTAACATGTTTAGAGTAAAAGTAAATACAGTATATATATACAGTATACCAGGTTCTCACCACACTGGTCGGCCCGTCCAGTGCTCAACACTTCCGACCAGTATTTTTAGGCTGCCGACCACCACTATTTTTACAATTGATAGTGG
>NW_022733161.1:0-906 GCF_011630105.1 Anneissia japonica
GTATCCAACTACTCAATATTATTGAAATACAATAATATATTGCCTATGTCTTTTTTTTTTTTTCCTCTATGTAGGCCTAAGAATGAGATAAAATAACCTGACCCTTTTCAAGAGAGGGAAAACCTTTAATTTTTAAGAACTTAGAAGGTCATTAAAAGACACCTCAGAAGTCGGGAAAGCTCATTTCCGGCCATCTAGGAATCAAAATTTTCCCGGATCCCTCTTTCTTTTTGGAGTTTTATGGAACTTTATGAACCCCCCTCTTTGAAATCGTGGATCCGCCCCTGGTGTTTTTTTGTGGCCCATGGGGTATAAACCCATCCAAATAGACCCAATTCTGAGTGAATTAGCTTTTCTGTGTATATAGGTATACCTACTCTGTGACAGCTACTTTAATACAGCAAAGGAATTATTTGTTTCAAGCGATTAGTTTCTCTATTGACTTTAGGCATGTCCTTTACACTGTGTTAGAAATTGTCTTTTGATCGGCTCATTATCAAAGACTTGTCTGTTTAGATCTACTTAAACTTGTTGTAAAGTGCATATTTCAATCCCTGCAGCGAATCAAAATGCACGGTAATTCACAGTAGCTCTAGTAAAAGATGGAATGCCATATCAACCTGTACGTTCAACAAAGCTGATTCAAACAATGTACAAATTTTACTGGAGACTTCAATGTACACAGGCCTCCCAATGTACTGTACTGTACTGATTTTTAAAAGGAGGGGTATCACCAATTTCATATGCCTATAGATAGAATTGTTACATGTGATGTGTGCTAATTGTACACATATTTTCCAAGATACTTCTATGAAAATACCATCATAGTCTTCATACGAGTGAATTAAAACCTTGATAAAAAGCTGGTATTAATTCATGCGACACCACACGCAAAATACTAACAAA
>NW_022733162.1:0-1298 GCF_011630105.1 Anneissia japonica
ATATATTATTTATATTATATATTATATTTATATCCTTATATATAGGCCTACTTACCGGTATATATATCCACGATCTTACAACATTTAGTTTTGATTTGTTATTATTAACGTAAATCTAAATATTTTGCTATTTACCGAAAGCTGTATAGCGAAGCGCTGCCCATCAATGATACTGATGGTACAACTACAGGTTACGTTATCATTGATACAAGTGTTGGAGTCGATACAGTATTTTTCTTCACATGGCTTTTGTACCCTGTAGAAGTTGTTCTAGAAAACCCAAAAGGACGGCGTTTTGACAATACCAATGAAGAGTATGATTTCAACCGCGTAGTTAGTATTATCATCATCCGTATAAGTGAGCGTGCTATGGTAGGTATCATGTTATGTTTTACTTGATCACTTAATTGACTGCCGATTGATTAGTTAATCATCCACTTATTTATTCATCATCTATTCACCAACCAACAACAAATATGGTACAAAAACAAAAGGATATGGTAATCTACTACATCGTATTTTTTATAGTGATTAACAAGTGTGTTTAAGTACATTTAGTTTGAAATTTTAATTATAACCAATATTATTTTCAATATATTGCTTATAAATAATAATTCTAACATCACAACATAAATTCTTTGTTCTTATAAATTCTATTTGTATTTGCGCTTCCATATTTTTATAACGCTATAACTGCATTTTTTGATCAGGCCGGTCGTTGGAAATTTTCAATCTCTAACCATTCGCCTTCTCCATCGCATATTGTCACGGTAACTGTTGAATCCAAGAAAGCCTCGACTGACGACACACCAATCACACTCACGTCTTTTGTCAGTGATCCGTTCATTGATTATCAAGTCACGCCTTATATAACTATATTCGCATTTTTAAGCAAGGGAAACGAGTCTGTTGCTAATGCTGATGTATTCGCTATCTTGGAAACACCAAACGCAAATGGTGACGTAATTCAACTATATGACAATGGTGCAAATGCGGACATAACAAAATATGACGGCGTTTACTCGGCGTATTTCTTCAACTTCACCGACAATGGGCGTTATAGTGTTGAAGTAAAAGTCAGGGCCAATGAACATACATCATTAATTAGGGTTGTGGAGAATTCAAGATCTTTTTCGATTCAAAGAGGTTAGTAGCAAAATGTATAGCAGCACGTTAATTTGTTTTGTATTAGGCCTAATTATATTTTTAATTTTGAAAATCTTTAAATCGGCTCAGGCCTATACAATAATTTTACGCAGTACGAAAATCAATGCGTAACATGTATATATAACTATATA
>NW_022733163.1:0-603 GCF_011630105.1 Anneissia japonica
TTTGGGTGTTTTTGGGACCAGAAAAAGTAATGTTATTTTGTCCTGTACATCTGCATGCCTATAGACAACATTCTTCATATTATGAAGATCAATCTGCAATCACCGGAGACGATCAATTTCTAACAAATTTCATGCCACATTATTAAAAATCAACGGTTAGATACGCTGGCAAATATATAATGCAAGGCATGCTATAACATTTTGTGATAATTAGGAACGATTTTGTGAAATCATAGGTTTCTTTACTATATTATAGGCCTAGACTAGGACCAGGCCTCCTACTATAGTATAGAGGCCTAGTCCAAGACCTTGTTGCAAATCCCAGCCCACATAAGCCTAACCTATAATGCCAAGCATAGGGCTCGTCATCGCGGTACCCTGACCATTAAAAATTAGCAGACACACTGGGAAGCGTTGTTCACGGCATTGGACTGCAGCGAAAAATGATTCCCCCATCATTAATGGAACAGGCCACGTCATGCTTGGCTGATTAGTTTTGATTTACATTTCGCAAGTCTAGTGCCATTCGCAGCAAAAGTCCGTTTCTAGTGTTGTTGTCAAATACATTTCAAACCAGGCTGGTTTTTGATTTACGTTTTGGAA
>NW_022733163.1:656-941 GCF_011630105.1 Anneissia japonica
TCAAGTCAGACCTACGTTTTGAATTTGAATTACATTTTAAAGAAATTAGAACTACATTTTGAAAAATTAGAACTTCATTTTGGGAAACCAGATCTACATTTTCGGAAATTTACGCCTACGTTTTGATAAATTTAGACATTGAATTTTGCAATTACATTTTGATTTTAACATGGACTTTTGCTATATGATTCATCATAGTATGATTCCAAAACCACCTTGTAGTTGTACCTACACCCAATGTGTATCCTGAGATTTGTGTTTGCAGATGCTGTGTATTAAATTATT
>NW_022733164.1:0-579 GCF_011630105.1 Anneissia japonica
CTTATTTATTATTGTTGAAATCAATAATAATATTATTTATATATTACTGTATTGTGTTTCTGTTAAATTAAATTTTAATATTAGAATGAATTACATTGTTAATACTGTTATATAATAATATTATTTATAATATTTTTATTACCACTATTGATATCATTACAGTATTATCATCATCCATCATCATCATCCTCATCCTATTCGTCATCGTCATCATCATTCTCATTGTTGTCTAATCATTATAATCATCCTTACTATCATCGATCGTTGTAATCATCACCATCATCATCATCATCATCACATTATACTCATCCATCGTCATCGTCCTCATCACGTCCTTATCAATCATCTATCGTCGTTATCATCATCCTCATAATCTTCATCCTCCTCATTCTTCTTTCTTCATCATCATCATCCTCATCATCATATTCATCCTCATCCATCATCCTCATCATAATCAATGGCATAGCCAGCTATTGTCACAGTTGGGACAGTCCCACACCATTTTTCCAATGGATCCACAAAAAATGGTCCACATTTAAAAAAAGGGTCCAAATTATTTAATTTTATGCATAAAATGGA
>NW_022733165.1:0-1058 GCF_011630105.1 Anneissia japonica
TTTAAAACTGTGTTTAGTTCGCTAGCTGGGTGGGTAACCTAGTGGGCATTCAGTATGTCATTTAGTACGGCCTACATTTTCCCCTATAGAGGAGGAGAGCAGACAGTAGTTATACTGGTAAACTTTCCAATTCGGAGAATTTTGATCTGATATTATTCTTCTGGTAGTAGGAATTTTCTTCTTTTAAATAATACTGATGACAAATCATGTACAAATTATTACGATTTCTACAGATCACGTTGTTTATTGTTTACCGTAATTTGAAGCAGAACAACCTGCAAAGCGATCCAATACTAAATGGAAGTATAGAAATCACTACCTTGCCGAATTAAGGCTAGTCATGCTAGACCGCATTTACTCAGTTTTTTACTCACTGTTGCTCTAGCTTTTCAACATTTGCCACGAGGTTAACCTTGAAGTTAACCTTTAACACACTTTACTGTGTTCTGATTGGCGCGCACTCTGACGTTTAATGCTGGCTAAGTTTTATTTTCCATTGGGTTTTCCATGTGACATTCGGTAATTTTACAAGCAACGGACGTTAAACTCCTTTATATTTATTATTTATCTTACTAAATCAAGACTACAAAATATTATTTGATGAACAATCTTTTCACATGTGTGTATTGCCATTGAGGACATCGTTTTTTGACATTTTAAATGAGGTAAAATAATTGTAAATGAAAAATAAGCCAGGCCTAGGCTAATTAATTAAAAAAAATAATACAGCAGTACAAACAAGTCTGTCGTGGACAGCGAGTGGAAGAGGAGACTCCCATGAAGTCAAGTGTACGTTTTTCTTATTGAAAAACAGTTCCATACTTTAAATTATCGGTCAGGTTAGATTGTTTATATCAGGCTACGATGTATCTACGAAGCCTGTGCGCAGGTAAAAGTGCAATATTTCATGACTGTACTGTACGATGTCAAGCAATAATCAAAATTTAACTCTAAATAGATCGTAAATAAATACAATTAGGCATTATCTGAATTATTATATTCAAAGTACTACCGGTATTAAGGCAGACATCTTTTATTGAAAACCAAACGAATTACCT
>NW_022733166.1:0-618 GCF_011630105.1 Anneissia japonica
GTGATGTGTACTGTACCGAATTGTACTGAAGATGGTGCAAAAAAAAAAAAAGAAAAGAAAGAAACCCTTCTCCCCCCACCTCATAAAAAAATTATAAAAAAATTAAGAAGGGATACTTTCAATTAGTATCCATTATTTATCTCGTACCCAAAACGCGGCACCCTGGCACCAAAGGTCATTTTAATAATTACTGTATTTAAGAAAGTTATCCCCTGAGCAACTCATTCCAAGTAAGACTCATCTTGGAGTTAATCAGAGCATTAATTTTGACAAAGATACCAGAATGTAAACACTATCGTTAGTTCTATTCATGAAGCAATACACAGATTTAAGCAAATACTCGCAAAATGAAGGAACAGAGTTACTAAGTGGCACTACAGTGTCTAGGTAGTTTAGTACTAAATGCAGTTTAAAGAACCATACATAAAATTTGCATGATAACGAAATGATTTTTGTCAGAACAATTACTAAATTTTCTTCACAGGGAATTCCCTCTCATACAAAGTGATCTGCACTGACGCTTAATATCAAGCTCATCATTAAGCGTAAAATCATTTCTGCGATCAAATGCCATGCTAGAATTGAGATGCTTCTAAGTCAAATTGATACGAGTAAATC
>NW_022733167.1:0-562 GCF_011630105.1 Anneissia japonica
CAACGATAATTATGTACTGTAATCATTACACAGTAATGCACATATTGATTTCTTTGGGCAGCGTTTGGCGTACACCCATACACAGTACAGACATACTCAAACTCTATATGTCTGATCGTTCTGTGCTTTTCATTATTAGGATTAGTTTGGTGACAGGTTTCTTCGCATTGGTTCCATCAGCAAAGTTGATGTCCACTACTCTCACAAGATCATCCTTCCGTGGGTAGACTTTAATGACTTCAGCCATTTTCCAAAGGCCGCGTTTCTTCTCCTCACCAATGACGAGCACTATGTCTCCTTCAATCAGATTCTCAGTGGATTTCAGCCATTTGTGTCGTGGTGAAAGTTTATGCATACATTCCATCCAGCGTCGCCAAAACCCATCCACCATAGCATTGCAAATCTCTCTACGTTTTCGTAAGTTTCCTTTGTACTCTTCACATGGTACTTCAGGACATGGCAAATCGCCTCTTCCAATCAAGAAGTGGTTTGGTGTGAACGGTGGATGATCAAGTGGCGATGATGACTTTGCAGTTAAGGGTCGTCCATTGATAAGACCGGA
>NW_022733168.1:0-282 GCF_011630105.1 Anneissia japonica
TAGCCTGAAACAAACACTATTCCATTGAAAGTTTGAAGTTTTTCGGAAAAGTACTCGAAATATGTCGGAAAGTCAAAAATTTGCACTAAGTGCTCAAATCGGCGAGATAAGCACTTTTCTTCAAAAAGTGACAATGTTAAAAAGTTGATTCAAAATTTAATTTTTGTTGTTAGGCACGGTGAGATAGCCTGAAACAAACACTATTCCATTGAAAGTTTGAAGTTTTTCGGAAAAGTACTCGAAATATGGCGGAAAGTCAACAATTTGCACTAAGTGCTCAAC
>NW_022733168.1:307-588 GCF_011630105.1 Anneissia japonica
TTTTGTGCAAAAAGTGACAATGTTAAAAAGTTGAGTGAAAATGTAATTTTTTTTTGTTAGGTTAGGGTTAGGGTTAGGGTTAGGCAAAGTGAGATAGGCTGAAACAAACACTATTCCATTGAAAGTACTCGAAATATTAACCCTAACCCTAACCCTAACCCTAACTCTAACCCTAACTCTAACTCTAAACCTAACTCTAACCCTAACCCTAACCCTAACTCTAACCCTAACCTAACAAAAAAAAAATAAATAAATTTTGACTCAACTTTTTAACATTGTCA
>NW_022733169.1:0-542 GCF_011630105.1 Anneissia japonica
TGTAAAAAAAATTTGGTGCTTTTGTCCGGAACGTCCACATCCAACTGCTAAGCTGCCGGACTAATGCATTCGTACCCATAGATTGGAATCTGACTTGAATACTTATGATTGTCCACCCTGGAGGCATGGAGTTCTTCTTTCCTTCCAAGTACATCTGTTCACTTGTTTCGCGCATGACGACCCTCGTATTTTTGCGCTGTATAAGCACTTTAAATGACCCAAAATCTACACCCAAATCTGGATCGTTACCAAACTTTAATCATTTTTTCATTGTAACTTGGTTAAATTTTCAAGAATGTCATACAGATCATTCGATCAGTTTTGAGATATCTGGACTGGGACGTTTTCCTTATGTCCACACCCTACTCCGGATCGTCATCAAAATAATTTCTTCATTGGACCACAACAAAAAATAAGTTTTCTGGATAGTTTCTTCTTCCAAATTTAAGGCCAACTTCATACATGAAGGCTTCGGTCCGAGCTTCAACCTCACTGGAAGCGAGTAGAAAATCAATAAATAAAATAAAAATAAAGTAAGAAAG
>NW_022733170.1:0-548 GCF_011630105.1 Anneissia japonica
ATTGCAACCTGGGACGTATGTCATTTTGCAAACAGGAGTGTGAAGCACGCCGTCTAGGCGTACGGTGGGCCACGGCGGATCTGATCCAGATTTGAAAGAGCGGGGTTAAAAATAACTCCCAGAAAAACAGGGGGTCCGGGGCCCTCCCCCTTGAAATGTTGATTCCTGATGGCCATAAACGAGCCTTCCTGACTTCTGAGGTGTCTTTAAATGGCCTTAAATTTCTTCAAAATTCAAGGTTTTCCCCTTCTGAAAAAGTACAGTTAATTTATCTCATTCTTAGGCCTATACATACATAAAAAAAATTCAAGACATTTTATATAATTTAGTGACGTCCGTCCACACCCACATTATTATCACTACAATCATTACCACCATCATCATCATCATCATCATATTATTATTATTATTATTATTATTATTATTATTATTATTATTATTATTATTATTATTATTATTATTATTATTATTATTATTATTATTATTGTTATTGTTATTGTTATTATTATTATTATTATTTATTGTTATTATTATTATTATTATTATTA
>NW_022733171.1:0-503 GCF_011630105.1 Anneissia japonica
ATATATAGCGATGTTATAATAGGCCTACTGTATTCAAATTAAAAACGCATTTTACGACCCACGGACATTTTTAAGTCACTATATAAATAATATTACACTTTAATAAATTAATTAAAATGATTTCACTTAGCCTACTTTTAAAGAGTACTTTACATTGTTGAATGTAGGTTGCAAAAACATGTGCCTGTCTATACGGTATGTCGTTACACAACAACAAATCTTTAGCTCTGTTTTTTTACTGTTGTTACATTTTCACTCATATATTCCGGTTTAATGCCATTGTATAAAAAGGACTCAAACAATTTTAGAGCACAGTTTCCAACCTGAAAATGTCCTGAACAACAACACAACAATGGATACCGCAATTAAATCTAACACCATGAAGGCATATAGGCTTGTACAACTACAGTATGGTCTCTCTACTTACCTATATGTATATTTTCTTACTTAGAATTCCAAAATTCAATATTTCTGAAGATGTTTTCGCGACGACGTGTGTACGA
>NW_022733172.1:0-936 GCF_011630105.1 Anneissia japonica
CCAACAGTTTAAATGAGTTGAAACAATCTAACTTATCTTTTCAAAACAAAATTAATCTCATGCAATAAAGAAAAATTCAAAAGACAAAATATTTTTTAGATTATCCTATTGCAGGTGCCTACCTGTGGATGAGATATTTTCACAATGTTGACCAGAAAACTGAGGTTCACACACACAAATATACGACTGGCCTGAGAACATAGTCCTCTCAGATTCCGTGGTCAAATCATAGCATGTTCCATTATTTTCACAGGGGCCAGAAGCGCAGTTAACAACATCTACTACATTAACTGTGTATCAAACGCAGACAATACCAACATACAGCAGTGAGTATTAAATGAATGCTAACAGAAATAACTTAAAATAGTGTGCAGTATTAACAAATTACAGTACTATAACTTCCATTACATATTTTTAATACAGACAAAATGAACACAGACCTATGTTGTTAAAACAGAAATTTCCATGCAAAAAGGTTGAAAAATAATACTATGTTATGAGTGTTACTACGAAAGATACTAAAATCTCACATCTACCTGTATTCTCACAGTGTTGGCCACTAAATGATGGTTTGCAACCACAGACATACAACCTGCCTGAGAAGAGTTCTGTCTCAGCCTCCGTTAAGTCGAAGCAGGTTGCATTATTTTGACAGGGGTTAGATGCACAGTTTACAACATCTACATGTTCCCCACCTGAGTGTTACACACACAACAATAAATCATTTTAATCATCTAAATATAAGACTTTCATATTGTCTTAATATTGATACTGTTTATTTTTTCATTTTTGCTGGATGGCCCGATAATAGAACAGAAATGACTACAATAGTTTCTACAAGACATTACAAAGGCCAATAGGTTTAAATGAATTGAAACAGTCTAACTTATCTTTTCAAAACAAAATATATCTCATGCAACAACAAAAAAAATTCAA
>NW_022733173.1:0-1895 GCF_011630105.1 Anneissia japonica
AAAACACAGATAAACATTCTTTAAACAGTATGTTGTTAATATAGTCAAAAGTTCACAGTGTCAGAGTTGAATATAACTAAAAATGAAGCGCAATTGCACTCAATTATGTGTTGAAAATATATGTACATATGCAGCTCTGTTAATATTTCTGGCTTAACCATGTGCGGGGAGCGTTTCATAAGTTCAGATGTAGGCCTACGAGAGAAAGTGCCTGGGTAAGATCTGCGTGTAAACCTATGCAGGAGTCCCAAGTTGGAAGAAGTCAATTCCGGGAGCAGGGGGTGGGGCCCCGTCGGGGAGAAATAAACTATAGGCCTATGTATTTTCTACATAAATAAATTGTCAAACATTTAGGGGCTTCGCCTCCTTGACCAAATTCCGATAAATTTACAACTCCCGACTACGCCTACTTTCGCAGTGACGGATCCGAAAATTCGCAATAAGGGAGCAGAGAGGGGCTTGTCGGATTTCAGTGTCTCTCCGTCTTTTTGTGAATCGTATTTTATGTGAATTGTATTTTGAGACGAATAAATGAAACGAAATAAAGTAATAAACATTGGCAATGACGCGAGACAATTGATAAACAAGGAAAACATGCATATATATATGAATTTGCGGCATATGGGTTAATTTCCGGGAGATTCTTGCTTGTTTGCGGGAGTGCGGGAGTCTGTCCCAATTTCAGGGGAAAATCCCACAAGTTTCGGGAGACTTGGGACCCGCCTATGAGTCTCTTAGGTTTAAAAGTATTTACTCGCCTTGATAGCGAGAGGTAGGCCTACTTGCAGGCGAATACGACCAGAGACACTGTTTTTCATAAGAAAAGGAAAAGTATCATGCATACTATTATAACATCTTTTTTCTGAGCACTGTTAAATTTTATCTATTTGTACATATACACATATGTATGCCTTTGTACATTGGGGGTAATTTATTGTGAAACTGTGTATATATAAGGGAATCTGCGAGTGTGTTTATTTCCCCCACCTTTTCCCTCAGTTTTAATTCAGAAAATACGAAGGTTGAATTCTTGGAGAAACACTGGGCAACCAAACAATGACAACCATACTTATGGAAAATGGACAATGAATATCATGGACAACCAAATAATGGTCAACAAAACAATGAACAACCAAGCAATGGACATTTAAACAATTGGCAATCGACCGAAAATAAAAAGGTCGAATCTAAAGCAGGCTCCAAGAAATAGTTTGAACACGATGACAAAGAATAAAAACTAATAACACATTGTACACTTTTATATTATTATTCTCTTTAAAGATGTAAAAAATATGCATCATAAAATTATATAATGGGAGTAAATATATATGGACAGTTGTTTATTAACCATAGAAAGTGACCATTCCAGCATATCCCAGAAGGTCGGATGATATTCAGGGGCCCTCTTTTAAATAAATGAGATCATGGACCTATTATTAATAGGTCCATGATGAGATATTGTGATGGTTTTATCAGCGAAGTCTCTTTTTGAGGCTAGGGAGTGGAGTTGTCTTCAATCGTGTAGAAAAAGTCCTGCTAACAGGAATTAAACCCAGGACCATGGGATTAGAATGCAAATTCAACTCTACTCCAGTTGAATTTCTGTGAGCAGAGAAGTATTTATTGGTGGCAATTTGTATGGAAAAGCAAGTGAAATCATGCTCAATAAATGTCATCTCGACACTACCTTTACAAATGGTGAGCAGAATACACTTACATATGTATAAAATGGGTAGTATAAAAACAAAAATGAAAACTATAGATTAAAAAATTTACCTTGAATATGTACAATTTCTTATATGCCATAAATGTATTATTATCTGGACAAATAGTGTAACTCTCTATGGATGTTACTAGATGAGTTCGGACTTCAATGAATGAGCCAGACACCAAGT
>NW_022733174.1:0-1209 GCF_011630105.1 Anneissia japonica
GACGTTATTACTTTTTGACACATTTTTCATATCAGGAGTTACTTTTTGTGCTATTACCGTACTCATGGGCGTCAAGACGTACGTGTACGCATGCGTAAATGTCTCAAAATGCTCAAAATTATTCTTTTTTAAAAAACTAATTACAGCATATTTTAGCATATTATTATGACACTTTTCAATCAGCACCGCGTGAGCTTTATGAGGATCAAAGTACGGCGGATCACCTAACTCGTCTTCAGTGACGAGTTCAAATCTAGTTTTATTCTTCTTTCTTTCTCCCCTTTTTTGTTCGCACGATATCTCAAAAACTGCTACGAGTTACGTAAAATTGCTGTCAGCGAACATTTGGCTTTGTCTGGAATAGTCATGGTAAGCTTTTCAACGCGCTCAGTCATGCGTGACGTCATCTACGCGAAATTTTGCGTTTTTACATTATCAATAATATCAGCGTAACCAATTGCCAATTCGAAATCGTATTAAGTGAGTATTAACTTCGGGTTAATGTTGAATGTACTGTACCCTAATTTGACGCGTGTGCTCCACTACGCGCGCGTACGCGTGCGTCAAAATTTCAAAATGCTCAAAATCACTTTTTGACTAAATTATTGCACGTTTTAGGCCATTTTAAGCATTTCAAATTTTTTTAAAATTTTCCACTACGCGCGCGCATTTTAACGTGCGCAGCACGTACGAAAGCTAAATATTATGTTTTTTTTACATATTTTGGGTTCCTGACATTTTTTTCACAAACTTCCAATCTTTTTGGTCATCTTTTGGCCAATAGCAATACCGTACGTGCGCATCAAACATAGGTATCTTTGGCCGTATTTGTGCTCTATACAGTGAAATTATACTAAAATGATGCCTATATTCATTCAGTTATATCTCCTTAGGTTGAAAGGTGACCCCCATTTTTTATTACATATTCTGAAAGCACATGAGTTGTAAATATGATTTTAGAGATCATAATGGCTGATCGGACATTGTGACGTCATCATATTGTCATCTGAATTCAAAGAAAGTGAATTATAGCTATGACGTCATTTTTGAAAATACGCATTTGAGCGTATCTCACTTATCCTTGATCAATCGTCTTCCAACTTTCAGTATGTTATAGCTGAGACAATTCTCCTTCATATATTTTACTTCTTTTTAGATTTTGTTGACGTCATCATGGTCAAAAAAATTGTTTTTTTCTGACCCCCACAT
>NW_022733175.1:0-1159 GCF_011630105.1 Anneissia japonica
TGCATTATTATGTGTAGCAGGTGTTTTTTTTTTTTTTTTTCTTTTCTGCTTAAACCGTCATGCTCTTAATTTGGAATGAAATGTTTCATTGTTTTCCCAACTTTTTTGTAGGTAACGATGATTCTGCTTGACCAAGAGACCGGAAAACGTAGCCTCACAGATTCATTTAAGCCTGACGGCAGAAGTAGCAGTTTTAAAAGACCAACTGGCGACATGAACATAGCTTCTGGGTGCCCTCTGTTTGTGTCACAACAAATCCTCAAAGACTCCGCTTACGTCAGAGACGACACAATGTTCATAAAGATGATCGTTGATACATCTGACCTTTACATGTAACAAATGGTATTAAGATTTCTTAGACCTGTTACTGTAAAAATCTATTTCAAGAACAGGGGTCAAGAAAGGAGCGTTCACGTCGCGGCCCTGTCCCTACCAATCCTTTCACCACTTTACACGAGCAATGTCGAGTTTTTTAGACCTAAATCGACATGGCTCTACAGAGTATGATCTCAAGTGAAGACTCAATAAGAAGAAGAATCAAAGTACACTACTTTTTATTTTTTCTACACATACGATTTTATATAGGCCTAGGTACTTGTTTTGACCTTATTCACATATTAATACTCTTTACCTAACAATAATAATAATAATAATAATAATAATAATAATAATAATAATAGTAATACTAGTATAGTAATAATAGGAGTAATATTAATAATAATAACGTGTTAATAGTACATGTTACTTTTTTTCTATTTGTGTTATGATTACCGTATATATAGGCCTGTATTGTATATTTTTGTATTTCATATCTGAGATTTTCGAACAAATAAATAAAATAGACTCCATAAATATATGGTAGGAACACGTTTAGATATTGTTCAGTAAATATTATATGATATTATAACTAAAACTGATTGAAATTATATACATATCTTACCTTATTTTAACGAATTAGGCATACTTATCACAGTAGTTGTAAAAGTTACTTTACTTTTTGAATAAATTATTAGCTTCCAATTAAAAATTAGAAATAGCAAAAACAATGGTTTTCAAATTGAGTCAACTCAAAATCCTGTCGCCAAAAATATTTCGCGGTTAAGAGGTCGTTTTGAAATATTTTCATTTTATATTGTTTTTATATTATTTTAAATATGTT
>NW_022733176.1:0-1095 GCF_011630105.1 Anneissia japonica
GAATTATGGATTAAAATGCTTGTGTTCCCATGGATACAATGTCTGTGGTACAAATTGGAGATATACTGTAGTTTGTTAATCTTGGCATCATACTTTAGAGTTTAACTAATCTACCAATAGGTCTATGTCAATATTTTTTTCATCTAAGTATAAAATATTTAAAACTTTTATCATCAGTTATAAATTTATTTTTTTTCCATTATTTGTTGCTATATTTTATACAATCCTGCACTTCTTCTTTCTATGTAAGTCACGTTGATTCCCAAAATGTGTCGGGGATCGTTAACCAAAACATGTGGTTGTTTGCCTTGATTTATTATAACGGTTTTGTTTGGGCTTCTGTTGCTATGGTAAGTGGGTTAAGGGTAATGTTTTATAAAAAAAAAATTCATAACGACATTACTTCATGAATTCGAACACAGGTAGGATAATTTTTTTATTACATTTTTGAAACATGAATTTCAGTTTTTTAAGGATTTTTGAGGGAGTGCCAAGGTGGGAGGTATTACGATTTTACACATTCTACAATTTTTACTTTGCTTTCCCTTTTGAGGACTATTGTTAAACCATCATGTATTGAAGATGTTGGTGATGATCAGTGGTCTATTGGTGTTTTAGACAGTAGGGTATTTTTGTGTGAATTATTAGTTTTTATGTTGTTTTTATAATATTTATAATAATGGTTGGATTTATATACATGTAGCGCTTTACACCAATGCTTTACACCAACACTTAGTGCTAAATAAAAGTCAAAATATCAGTGAATGTAGAACTACTCAAAAACTGCGGCAGTATAATAGAAAGATTACTGCAATGGATGATGTGCTTGTTACTATAGATAGGGTACTGTATATTCACTCCCTGGGGTCACTTACGATTTGTGTAGGGAGAGAGATATCCAAGCCTTGTAAGCATCGTCCTGTGGGAGACACCCTAGCAATATAGAAATACATGACCATGTTTAAGTTATAGTTAAACAAGATGAGATTTTTATTCCAATGATATAAACAGCTTTATAGCTGTAGTGATCGATTGTTACAGATCCAATTTCAAGTATTTCGTAGTAGAAATAATGTTGTTATTGAATGATACTCT
>NW_022733177.1:0-1474 GCF_011630105.1 Anneissia japonica
TTAATGACTGCTGTTTGTTTTTAGGATATGATCTGGTTTTTCATGTCCATTTTTCGTGATTATGACTATTCTGGATAAAGAATGTTTTGAGCAGAGGTGGATTCAAGGCACTCCCCCTCCCCTCTTCATTTTTTAAGGAAAAAAGAAAGGAAAAATATATTCAAATTGAAGTGCGAGAGTGTAATTTCCGGCCATCTAGAGATGCCCTAATCATAAATTTTCTTACCTCAGCCCCAACCATGGTGGAGCTGAGGTGAGTGTTTCCTCGGTCTGTGAAAGTCCCTCCCTGGTTTACCTCTCTTTCGAATTCCTGGATCTGCAACTGTTGATTTATTATATAATTATTTTTTCGCTTATTTATAATGCGTCTATTGCATTATCCTCTCAAACGGTTTATCCTCTCAAACAGTCCTAAGAGCGTTCAGAGTGCGCTACTTCACAGGGGGATTCGCCCCCTTGACCCCGCCGGGGTCATACGTAATTCGCATAACGGCTCCCCCCTTTCAAAATCCTGGCTACGTCCCTGCTATGTGTGGTATTCCTAGGATGTTCAATCGATAGTTCATCCCCAAGATGTAGTCGGGATTTCGGTATCGTGTGAGTACATTCCCATCCTCCTGGACCAAGGACGTTGCTGCTTGCACAAAAAATAATCAGTCTACCACTTTCAAAAGACACGCTCATTAACTTAAAGAATTTTCTAAAAGATTCTAGCAATTTGTTCATAATTGTGATTAAAATACCATCAAACTAAGACCCGTGCGACACGCTCATTAACTTAAAGAATTTTCTAAAAGATTCTAGCAATTTGTTCATAATTGTGATTAAAATACCATCAAACTAAGACCCGTGCGATTTCCAAGAATATGGAATTGCAACATCCTTACATTGTATTTAGTCCCATCTGGTTTATTGAGACTCTTCGTTTTTTCCTCACTTTTTCACAATTTTGCAAAAAAATAATTGATCTATACTTAAAATTTAACAAAGTTAAAAAGTCAAATTAAGACAAAAATAAGGAAAAGTAAAATAAAAACAGGATGATACAAAGACGGCAAGAAACAATGGTCAAACATAAAACCCATCAGACCATAAATAGCTTAATCTAAATGATAAAAAGAAAACAAAATTTTACATATTTGGAAAGTATGTGTTTTTTTAACATGTCGGTAAAATTTATTTTTGAATTGGAATTTGAAATTGTAAAAGGAAAATTATTCCAGGACTTTTATTTGTTTTTCGCCTCAGCCCCAACCATGGTGGGGAAGAGTCTGAGATTAGTGTAAACTTTTCATTCTTCATGCGATATGTATGTTGAACGTCAGCAATAGGCACTGTCAAACTAAGACACTTTGAAAAACATCATTTTTTTGTATAAGCCTAAGTGTGCTATTTTCAACCCTCTCCACCCTCCCACCCCCACCCCCTCAAAAAAGAAAAAGCTTGGTAGGTGTGACTTGTAGTACTTGGCCCT
>NW_022733178.1:0-828 GCF_011630105.1 Anneissia japonica
AAAAAAAACAACTTATAGGCCTATTTGTACCTTAATTAAGTTCAGTATGTGTGATTATATAATACTCTCTATAATACAGTACAGTAGGTGTAACTGCTGTCAGTTGGAGCCATTTATTCCAGGCCTTTTTTCAGGGCGACTTGTACCTACATTTGGTACAGTACAGTGTATACTGTAATACTTTGAAGTTTGAAAAGTGTATAAAATAAGAACAAAATAAGAACATTTTGGCCTGAAATCGGCCAAAAAATAAGAACACTGAGCCTGGGCAAAATTTTACTGGTTCTTATTATAAAAAAAAGGAAAGTGGTTATTCGCACGGTATACCGTGCGAATAAGCTCTTATGAGTCTTATTCGCACGGTAGACCTAGCCAATCAGCATTTGACGTTTCATGACGTCTAATCTAACCCTGCCAATAAGTTCTTATTAGCACGGTACATCGTAAATTAACAATATTTAACACGGTATCGTCTCAAAAGACCTAAATATTTTAAGAGAAACTTACTTAATTTGTTACGGAATACCTAATCGAACCGAAATACCTTTTCAGATATCGTACAAACATTGTCTACCGTGCAAATAGTAAATAATACATTATTCGCACGGTAGACGCAGCCAATCAGCATCGAAAACACTCCCACACATTGGAAAAGGTAAAAAAGGCAGTGAAGAATGTACATCAATCTTATTTTCCAGTACATATATTCGGTGGCGGATCCAGATTTATTATGGTAGAGAGGGATTAGGAGAGACTTTAGAGATTTAGAGATGTGCGAGTCTACAGGTGGGCTAATTGCAGCACGACTGCAGCCCACAAAATTAAAAC
>NW_022733179.1:0-1066 GCF_011630105.1 Anneissia japonica
TCAGGTGTTGTATTTCCTAACCATTATTTTCCCAAACATCATTTGATGAAGCTATGCTGTAAATTCATGTGTCCATAATTTTAAGGTTCTCCCCTAACCCGGGACTGTCCATCGGATGCTGTATTTTCTGACCATTATTTTCCCAAACATCATTTGATGAACTCCCGTCCCCCCCCCCCGCCAACCCTTAGGTTCGTCCGTCCATCACATATGCTGCAAATTTATGTGTCCAGAATTTTTAACCATTATTTCTTGGAAAATAATTCCACAAATGTTGATTTTTATTGCTTGACGATAGGCTGGTGGTAGGCCAAGAAACCTACTTCACGTAGGCCTAACGGTAGTATATCAGACCGTCGGACCTGCCTACACCAGGTCCGACGGTGTCGCCCAAAGAGAAGCCTACACTACGTATGTGTCTAGGCTAGGCCTGGCACACCAGGTCCGTTAATCTTAGCCGTTAAAGTATACTAAAACACTAATAGAACACACAGAACACCTTCAAATAATAGCATAAGTAAGTGGCCGATATGCCACAACTATCTCAGTTTGCTCAATGTTTACTGACAGTCGCGAAAACAACATAAAGAACTTTTCTAGGCAGCTCGCGACAGAAACAAAATGTCGGGAAAAATTTGACCCGACGCATGCGCAAATCAAATTTTCGACTAAAAAACGACTCAAAACTGGTGGTAGGGGGTGTATATGTTTTATCGCCTATAGCTTACAATTTTCATCTAACCGAAAAAACAAACATTTCTTGCACAATTGCATGTCCACCAGCAACTATCAAGCACAATGTATACCTGCCGCTATGCACCGTTTCGGAGCCTATTTGTTTACAAATATGCTGACCTCTTTTGGTGTCACATCTCATACACACATTTTACATGTGAACCATTACATTAGTTAAGGAACTAAAACTAAAAAATGAATGAAAGAATTTTTTTGTCACAAATAACATAGTACAGTCTTGTCCTGGGCACATATCTGTGTTAAGGTATGAGGAGAGATTAGTTAAATTTAACTTGATCTCTATGAAGGCTAGATACGATTTCATTCTTGT
>NW_022733180.1:0-727 GCF_011630105.1 Anneissia japonica
TTTTAAAACTTGATTACATCACAAACATCTAGTATTGGTTGGCACGTAGTTTCATTATCAACTCTAGAAATTGTATTTAAAATGAAGGAAAAAAAAGAAAATCAAAAATATATGGTGCTTTGAAAAGAAAAATTTACAATTGAAAGCACATTTGCACTCTAAAATTGGAAGTATTTTTACAAATTCTTAGTATATGATTTGTATGGGTCTCGACAAGTGCCAAGATTTAACTCATCTAGATGACGACATCTGTTATTGGTGCTTTATCTGAGTTTGGATCCAAGGTGGTTGATGTCTTATCTCTTATACGCCGGATAATTGTTAGGATTGATATTGCTAACCAGAAGAGAAAAGATGCCCAAGATGCACCCTAAAAAATTAATAAAAAAAGAGAATGTTTACAAAATTATAAACCAGAAGAGACATACAGTACAGGATGCATGGAGTCGTGATTAAAAATAAACACAAAATTACAAGTCTTAAACCATTTATTCCATACTAACTGAGTGAGGCTGTGACAACAGTTCCTTCATTATCTGATTTTCTGAAGCAAAAATGGGAAATAGAGTATTTTACTCTGGATAACTTCAATGCACCCGGATATAAAAAGTACTTGAATTAATACAAGTGATACAGAGCACATACTGTAGAAATCAGGTAAATATTACAGGAAAAACAAAGGAATGTAGGCAGTCAATGAAAGGAACTCATTGTCAAGTCTAATCAT
>NW_022733181.1:0-1248 GCF_011630105.1 Anneissia japonica
AATACTCAAATGTATGAAAGTTTAAATAGTATATTACAAATTTTAGAAATCCATTAAAAAATGCCCTCAAAATGTTAATTTGTCAGAGCTTCAAGAAGATACGCCCCACCCTCACGGGGACCCCTAGGCAGTCGTCCATCGTTAGGTCCATTTCGGTTGCAAAACGCACCTTCCCATCGAAAATCCTGCCTACGGGCCTGTAAACAGACGGGTTTTTTTTTTCTCTCTCTTTTTTTTTCAATCGGAATAAAGACTACGGAACATTATATTTAAATTCTAACGATATTAAACAATTAAAAAGCTGTTCGTAGTGATCTGCCTAGACATTACAGATATTGTCATCACCCGTGACACCATTAATATTGTCTGAAGTGTGTGACTTAAGGCCAGCTCAGACAGTGTCATACGACACAGCCCGACGCAATTTATAGTCGAAGACAGTCTTGAAGTCGTCGTGAGAAACATTTAATACGAAAACGTCACCAACGCAGACCTATCGCATCAGCGTTTGACACACACACACACCCACCCCCACACCCACGCACACCAGAGGCGACAACAACTCGCGTCGGACAGGCTGCGTCGGGTTGGTCTTCAGGCGTTTGTTAAACAGATTCCTAAAAATTATAGTTTTCTGAATAAGAGGCTTAGTTATTGAGTCTGATTTAAGTTGCTCTTCATTTTACAATATCTTAGTGCCAGTTTAAATTTAGACCTAGTAATTTTTATGCATTCAAATAATGGACCAAACATTGGTTTAGCATTGTTTCTTATAGCATTTTTTTTTTTGCGATTGTGTCCCGATATTATTTCTTCCACTTGCTCCAAAAGAAAGAAATCAATTTGTAACAGGGCTGGCGCAAGGATTTGCCCGACAGGGGGGCTGAGGTCCCCGGGGGGCGATACCCCGACGAGGGGTCAGATTTCCCCAACTAAACCAATGTGGGCGTGGTCGAGCTTCGATTAAAATGTTACGAAAATTTTGGCAATTTAGGGGTTTCAAAAGCTTATTTAATCGATTTTAGAGTCCAATAATATGTAGAAGATACATATAATTTTTTTTTCTCCCCGACGAATTGTGCTTTTTCTCCCCGACGCGGGGGGGGGGGGCTGCCCCCCTCCGCTGGCGCCACCCCTGATTTGTAATCGACCTTTACGCTAAGCCTTGCCGTTTGGATATTGTTGCTAGAGTTCCACTTAACGACAGAGTGTTAATACATTACCGTATATGTCCGTTTGTGGGACACG
>NW_022733182.1:0-1744 GCF_011630105.1 Anneissia japonica
TAGAGCATTTTAAAAGACTTACGCATGCGTACACGCACGTCTTGACGCCTGTGAGCACGGTAATAGGCATTTTTCGTTTTGACTACGCGGCCAGTCTACTACGAACTAATGGACCGTGACGGCAACGCCAAGACACTGTTCGCGTACCACACTAAGAGCTGTTTTCGTTTTTTTAAGGCGACTACGGCGACGCAGCACACGTACGTAGGCCTACGGAGGGGAGTTTAGTCGACCATGGTTTTATTACCAGGGAACAATGTTTCCTTGTTTTATATTTGTAAAAGGAAATGTGAAAAAAAAACTTTAGTCAAATACTTTATGGAAAATAAAAAGTTTCCAGAAAACACTGAGTGATGTTTCGCTGTTGGCTAGGATCTAGGCCTACGCTAGGCCTAGTCTATGTGTCAAAAGAGTCGGGAACCGGGAGAAGAGGGGTGTCAGGCCTGCTCAGGCAATTTGCCAAATGCAACGATGATGTACAAATAAACGTACATAACAATTTTAAACAGAGGTATTTGTATAGCAAGGCTTGATCCACGAAATCATGGGCGCAGATGCCCTAGCTAGCGGTACCAGATAAAGTTTTTTCTCCTACCCGAAATCCACCCTGACAAGGCTAGGCTAGCCTAGGCCTATGCCTAAGAGGCCCTTTTTTTCACTAACCTAATTTTATGTTGCGACTATTCATTCCTTATTTATTATATGTGTATAAATAGGCCTTCATAAAACATTTAATTACTCACTTGTTTTAATAATTAATTCATTATTGAACGAACAATGCTCGATCGCAGATGCGATGAAAATTGCAGCCCCCAACAAAAAAATTAACAGCAGTTTTCCAAAGAAACCGGTTATCTGATTGGTCAATATTAGGGTAGTCGCCACTACGCCAAATTCAGAAATTGGGGTTGTCGCGGAAGCTATCGCAACGCCGAATTATCCAGTAAGGTTTGTGAGCATGCGCAGATGACTTTTTCGCTCTATTAGTTCGTAGTAGACTGGCCGCGTAGTCAAAACGAAAAATGCCTAATGTCACAAAGAGTGACTCCTGACTGTTAGAAACACAAAATATGTAACAACGCGTAATTTCCAGCTTTAGTATGTGCTGTGTGCGTGGAAATGAAGGTACAGCGGGTAAATTATGGAAAGTTTTGAAATGTCGAAAATGACCCAAAACGTTCTTTAAACTATCTGAATAATAATATGGAGAATTTTCAAATTTTAACATACACGCACGTCACCATGTGTGCGTGTACAGTAATAGCACACGAAGCTAAACATTGTCAAGTGTATTTAAAACCGCCTGTTAGTCGGTAATGCCACACGAACTTTCCATTCATATAACCTATATATATTTGTCTGATAGCGTCGAAATAGAGTCTGCCGCCCTCACTCTGTTCTATTTGTGTGAGAGAATAAAGAATGAGAGATAAAAGGGCTCCAAAAATTCATTCTTTTTGACCATGATGAAGTTATCAAAATGAAAAATAAAGAGACACGTCTTAAAGAGAATTGATTTAGCTATAACATACTCACAGGTGGGAGACAGTCAATCAAGAATAAGCGAGATACGTTCAAACGATTATAAACATAATGGCATCATAAATAAAAATTCAGTTTTTAAATTCAAATGGCAATATGATGACGTCACAATGTCCGATCAGCCATTATGAAGTAAAAAAATCGTATCTACAACTCATGTGCTTTCAGAATATGTAATAAAAATTGGGGGTCACCTTTCATC
>NW_022733183.1:0-845 GCF_011630105.1 Anneissia japonica
ATTTGTAAAAAATTGTGCAGCAATACTATTAGAATTAAAATAATCAATAAGAAAACCATAAATTGATTAAATTACAATGAAGATTAGATTCTTATACTATATTGAAAAATAAAGAAATAGTCACTATTTAAAAACTTGCAATATTTAAACCTCAGTGTAAGGTTGAATATTATGTTGGTTTTTTTTTTTTAATTGCAAAATAAACTTAAATGGTATCATAATTGTAGTTATTACAGTAAGTATATTGCCATCTATGGCAATACATCATCTAGTCGTAATGGTAAGACATCAGTAACTTTTTTTATAAACAAGAATAACATACCTTTGTCATCAAATGCATTTACAATTCGCCAAACACTAACGCCACATTCTGATGAATGACCAGTGTTCACAGCTTTAATCCCTGATGAGTAGGGGAGAAATGTGTTGCACTAAATTTTAAAAGAAAAGTAATAGCTGTTTAAACATTTAAAGTAAATGCATGCTACATGAACATTGGTGGCATAAAATCATGCTTCTGACATACAATGTTCATATTGCTGGGTACTTTTGATTTATAATGCTTACGTATCACTTATATCACTCTTTTATAACTACAGTAGCTGTCCCATTAAAAAAATGCAATGATTAATCTAGGTCCACTACTTAGCTAATATCATTTGCACGATCATCCGTCAAATATTGGCCGAAAACTCTGTAAGTTTAAAATTTCAGAGCTAACTGTAAGTTTAAAATTTGCAGAAAATGTAGATATTGTTTTGATCATGCAAATGATCCATGAAACAAATTTACCATGCAGGAAATCAACCCAGGAACATAGGATTTCATAGCAAGCATCATCATCA
>NW_022733184.1:0-629 GCF_011630105.1 Anneissia japonica
CTGCTCGTCTCGGAGCTGGACGATGGCGACGTGAAGAATCGGGTCACCGACCTGCTCCAAATCTCGAAACGGAACCATTGCAGGACGACGCCGGCGCGCTACGGCGTCGCGAAGGAGCCGGTGTTGGCGAGCGTTTAGAAGTATAAGTGTGCTTTCGCGAATCGAGATCGACCACAATAAAAAAATTTAAATAGGACTCGGAGAACTGAGATGCTGAGGAACGTGCTGGTCGTGTGCTTGCTCGGTTTACGACGGCCGTCGAAGGAGAGTGGACTTGCGCGTACTGCTCGTTTCCCACGGATGGTGAAACTACTTGGATGTGCAGCAACTGTTCGCTCTCACAACCTTCAAAACTAACGGATATCACCGCCGACGTCTCGGTCGACGCAAACTACGCGATGCCTGCGGAGGTGGCGCCAACCGAAGAAGAGTCGATAACCGAATCGGAAGATAGTTGGTCCGACGAAGGCGACGGACGTTGCCAGAAGCGAACTGTCGAATGCAGATTGAAAAATCTGCACAGACGCCATCAGCACAACCTGTGCATCGTCGAGGATGGTTCTTTGTCGTCGAGGACGGCCGTCGTCTCCGAGGATACGACGACGAAGGACTGCGACCGCCTGCAAACG
>NW_022733185.1:0-1419 GCF_011630105.1 Anneissia japonica
CATCTTTTAAGAATGAGAGATAAAAGGGCTCCAAATATTCATTCTGTTTGACCATGATGACGTGATCAAAATGAAAATTAAAGAGACACGTCTTAAAGAGAATTGATTTAGCTATAACATATTCACAGGTGGGAGACAATCAATCAAGAATAAGCGAGATACGTTCAAACGAATATAAACATAATGGCATCAAAAATAAAAATTCAGTTTTTTAATTCAAATGGCAATATAATGACGTCACAATGTCCGATCGGCCATTATGAAGTAAAAAATCGTATCTACAACTCATGTTCTTTCAGATTATGTAATAAAAATTGGGGTCACCTTTCATCCTAAGGAGCTATAACTGATTAAAAATATTCATGATTTTATGCATATATAAATTTTGACGCACGCGTACGTGCACGATAAAAAGCGCGAACGGAAAATTAAGGTACACAACATTTAACCTTGACCTGAAGCCTACGCTCACCTAATATGATTTAGAAATGACGAGTGGTTAAGATTATATGGGCTCATCAACGTTTTGAAGAAAGAGAAATGAGGGGGTCAGAAAAAACTATTTTTTGACCATGATGACGTCATCAAAATGTAAAAAGAAGTCAAATATATGAAAGAGAATTGTCTCAGCTATAACATACTCAAAGTTGGAAGACGATAGATCAAGGATAAGCGAGATACGCTCAAATGCGTATTTTCAAAAATGACGTCATAGCTATAAGTCACTTTCTTTGAATTCAGATGCTAATATGATGACGTCACAATGTCCGATCAGCCATTATGAAGTCAAAAATAGTATCTACAACTCATGCGCTTTTAGAATATGTAATAAAAATTGGGGGTCACCTTTCAACCTAAGGAGCTATAACTGATTAAAAATAGGTCTGATTGTAGCATAATTTCACTGTATAGCGGCACAAATACGCACAAAGATACCTATGTTTGATGCGCACGTACGGCATTGCTATTGGCCAAAAGATAATCGAAAAGAATGCAAATTTGTGAAAACAATGTCAGGAACCTAAAACGTGTAAAATAACGTAATTTCTAGCTTTCGTGCGCGCTGCGCACATAAAAATGCGCGCGCGTAGTGGAAAATTTCCAAAAAATTTGAAATGCTCAAAATGACCAAAAACGTGCTCTAATTTAGTCAAAAAGTGATTTTGAGCATTTTGAAAATTTGACGCACGCGTGCGCGCGCGTTAATAAGCGCACGCGTCAAATTAGGGTACTGTACATTCAACATTAACCCAAAGTTAATGCTCACTTAATACGATTTGAAAATGGCAATTGGTTAGGCTGATATGATCGATAATGTAAAAACGCAAAATTGCGCGTAGATGACGTCACGCACGACTGAGCGCGTTAAAAAGCTTACCATGACTATTCCAGACCAAGCCAAATGTCCGTTGACAGCGA
>NW_022733186.1:0-1122 GCF_011630105.1 Anneissia japonica
ACACTATATTTACCTTTCTTTGATGACATGTATAACAAAAGAATATAGGGAACGAATAACATGAATACATTTTAGAACACTTTATTGGATAAAACAATATTTTGACCTATCCTCAGACCTTTATCAAGGTACATGAAAAAATAGCAAAAATAGTGGACACACATAACCACTGTAGTGGGAGGAGTTAAAGAATAAACAATGCGGACTATAATGAGGGTAATTAAAATTGGGTATTCAATAATTATAATATACAGTTTGTAATGAGAACGGAAATTAATATTTGTTCCAACATTATGCCGACAGTATAATAAACAGATAGTACATTGACCAAAATTCAAAGTAAAGCAGAGAAACATAGCATAACATTTAAGCCACAATGGACGCAAGTGTAAAATATGTAATATAATTTAAGTATAATGACTATGTTAAATAAATATAATAATCAAAATGAATCTGTATTATGAAAAAGTATTATGAATATGAGTGTAGAATAGCTACATCAGGAAGATAGGAATTAATAAATTGCACGTAATAATAAAACCAGTCAAGATAAAGATCCAAAAACGTGAGAAAATAATAAAGTAAGAAAGATAGGCCAAAATACACAAATTAATAAAAATTATGTCTAGGTGTAAATCGCAAATAGGTATGAGCGATTAAAAGCAAAAACCAAAAAATAACAATGAAATCAAACAGTAGTCGGGATATGACAAAAATAAACATGTGAAAAATAATGTAATAATATAATAGGCCTAAGTGGTGATCAAAGAGAAAGGAAAGAAAATGGTAACCGAAAGAATGATGTTAGTGGTGGCTGGATGTGCAATCGCTAATGATGCCAAGATATTTGTTAAGGCCAAGGAGGTGGGTTTTGTATTTTACATAATAATTTGAGTTGAGTAATTTTTCTGTCTGAATGAGACTTTAAATTACCGGCGATAATGGCACATTTCATGATGTTGATACAATGGTAAGGGGCATTGAAATGCTCGCCAACAGGGAATCCGGGGAATTTTTGTGGATAGAGGATTTGTGGTTATTAATTGTAGTACGAAATTTAGTGCAGATCTCGCCTATATAATGAACAGTAGGGCAAATATTGCAGGTAATTAAGTAAATAAT
>NW_022733187.1:0-866 GCF_011630105.1 Anneissia japonica
GTTGTTTGTAAAGTGGAGCTGTGGTTAAGATGCTTGACTTCCAACCTTTAATTTCTCTAAGTGACAGGATATTTTTTCGAGGCCAAAACACCTCCACTCATATACCTGCAAAGTGTTGCTCACTAATCTTTATTGAATACGGGTTGAAGAAAACACATACACCAAGCTCAGAATGCCAAGTAATCAAGTTAATAATGTTAATAGTATTTCACAATGCACTATAACGCTTTTCTCATCGGTTACGAACTTGTTATGAGTCGCTCCATCTTGATAATGCGATGATGATACTCACGTGATACTGGATATAGCCTGTACAGTCAGTCTTCTGTATGGCC
This sequence comes from Anneissia japonica, assembly GCF_011630105.1. Lineage (NCBI taxonomy): Eukaryota > Metazoa > Echinodermata > Crinoidea > Comatulida > Comatulidae > Anneissia > Anneissia japonica. The sequence goes on from NW_022733187.1 coordinate 336, forward strand.
TACCTTATTTTGTGAGCTAGGTAACACCCATATATATATATATATATGGGTACACCCAAGGTTCAAGGTTCAAGGTTCGATTTATTCAGTTATATATAAAAATACATGAAATTTGTCTTCCTGGGTAATTAAACATACAATATTAGCACATACAACAAAGATATTAGTAGGCTATATACACATTGTAAACTTTAAACCTAAAAACATTCTGTCCATAAATCTGTACAATCACAATATTAGAATATGCATCATAAGCAAACAAATATATTAGTTCTTCATTAAAATCTATTTACAATTACTGTAATGGAATATCCTTAAATAGAGATATCAGCTATAGTATGAAATGATTATCGTTGAAAGTTACTGTTAAATAGACGGATTAAGCTTGGCAAGAATTAATTCCTATATCGCACTGTATTAGTCTGAGTTGTTACCAATCTACCTGATCTGCTTGTAACAATATATTTGTTTAACGGATGGGTATCGTTATCTCTTATTGCACTAAGTTTAGTTAAGTTTTAGTTAACCCAT
>NW_022733188.1:0-826 GCF_011630105.1 Anneissia japonica
ATGCATGATGAAAAAATTTCTGAGAATACAATATTGTGTTTCCAACTGTGATACTTATTTTCTACCTCTGTTTTTCTCATAATCTTGAATATACTGTACGTGCACCCATCACCTTGATGCCCCTAAGTATAGCAATATAAATTCAAATTAACTTCAACTCTAACTCTTATTTTCCAAATAAGTAATAGTATTCTTAAATGCAAATATAATGCAAAAACCAATATAGGAATGAGCTGGAAAACAGTCTAAACACTGATCAAGTCCAACATTTTTTACACAAAACATGTGCATAATTTTGCATAATTTAATATGTAGGGCATAATTTTTTTTTTTTTTCAGTTTAACAAAAAATATCTTTAGTTCTCTCTTAAATATAGTTTTTAATTCATTTTATAGTCAGATTCACTAGTATCAGAAAAATACAGGAACCTGTGAAAAGCACTGTCATATATATTTATCTATTTGTTTATATTGTATCTACCTCTGTTGTTATGATTTATCTATTTAAGTATATATCATCATCATCATTATATAATTATCTTTTTTTTCATAGTGGTGTTTCAACACAAAACTCAGTGCAGAATGTCTTAGGTATGTACACAAAATTTTTTGGTCAGTAAATTTATTTTACCCTTTTGTTGTTGACAACTAAGATATTATGACATTAATGATGGATAACATGAGATGTTATGAAGATGGCTTGAGCAAACTCATCGGATGTGCTATATAATCATACACTGTACCAACTTGCTGTAACTTGATATATCTATTTTTGCAACTGATTGATTGCACTCACTCCTCCCACAGCTATTTTTTATATTGAACT
>NW_022733189.1:0-1101 GCF_011630105.1 Anneissia japonica
TTGTTTAAACCATACCCATCTTATGCGTTTGTAATTTATTTGTTTGAATCACGTCTAATACGTTCGTTCGTGTATTGCGGACTCCCGATCAAAGGCTGGCAGCAGTGCGGCGGCTGGTTAACAATGCTAAAACCCTGGAGCGTGCATAGCCAATCAGCGCAAAGCATAAATCCATCTGCGCAACAAGCACATGGTTAAACGAATGATCGTCACCCATGCGGAGTACTTCTTGATTTTGCATCGGCTGTGGGCTCGGAGGCTATGGGTAAATAATAGCACAATGGAGAGAGGTTCGTCTAAACAGTAATAATATATAATAGTTTAGAATTTGTTGTTGTTTGCTACGAAGTCCTGCACATTGTAAATATTTTGTGTAAAGTTAGACCAGCCATAGACCATACCAATAGGCCGTGACGATCGTTAAGCGCACACACATGGTTAAAAATCTATCTAGAGGGCGCTTTTTTACCATACTTCTCAATTACGAATTTTTTCAATTACGAACGCCTTTTAGACCAAAGGGTACGTAATTGAGAAGGTCGACTGCAGTCGACCTTCACAATTACGAACTTCTCAATTACGAACCTTCTATTTTACGAACGGTGTTTGGCCGATGACGTCATCATGCGATCGTAAAACGATTTTAGGTAACTTTTTAAAGCTATTATCCATGTGAATTTTGAGTGCTTTTGTTCATTTATTCTATTGCATGACAAGAAACTTCAAGTGTATTAAAGCAATTTGAACATCAATTTTGTTTTACGAGTCTTTATTTTATCATTTAAAGCATCGTTTATAAAAACACTAACGGCGATAATAAGACGTGGTAAAGTCATTGCCAATAAGATAAACTATTAAAGGAGCACCAGTCACTGGTCTCTTTCCAGTGACATGCCGATCTAAATTTAGACTGTCTTACCGATCTAAATTTAGACCGTCTTACAGAGACGACATTAGACCGCTGTCATCGTTAATAGCAACAGTCGGTTAACATCAAAGGAGCGCATAGCTGTGGTTGACAAACTTTACAGGACACGAGTCTGGGAATGAATTGGTTTACGCTTATGAACTTTGTAAACAATGAATAGGATTTAGATAAGA
>NW_022733190.1:0-536 GCF_011630105.1 Anneissia japonica
AAAGTTAACATTACAGAACATATACGTAGATTTTTGTATCTGAGGTAAGTTGGAAAATAATGGATCGATATTATTAATCTTATTAAACAAATGAGAACATAGTGTCGACATACTTTTTTAGACATTTAGTGCATCGTAAAATACACAAATCATAAAACAATTAAATTCATCTTCAATAAAATTAGGGTCGCAAAGTGGGCAAATTCTTTGGTCTGTGCAATTACCATTGCAGAGAGATAATGAAAACATGTCTGCTACACAACACAATCAAATAAAAAAGAAACATATTTAATACGCCTATATTTGGGTGTAATATGACATAATCATACATGGGCACATCACTGATGCATATACTCTGTCAGTTTATACTTTATTCAGAATCAGATTCACACAAATTTGTCACATACAATTTTATAGTGTCGACATACTTTTTTTAGACATTTTGACCTCACAAACACACGTTGTCCCACAAATGCATTTGTATGTACTTTTGGGCTGCCCTTTTGTGGCCTTACACTCAATATCCAAGGGTCGGG
>NW_022733191.1:0-585 GCF_011630105.1 Anneissia japonica
CACTGTCCTTCTAATAGGTGGCAATCTTCATCACAAAACAAACATGCACTTAAATTAAGTCTATTTATGAGGCCTAGGATTTTGAATGCAAAAAAAATTCCTTGACAAGATTTCAACTCGGGGCCTTGGTATTTGGACACAAGTATCCTAATCACAAGCTACAGCTCGACTGATATGTAGTATTACCCATAATGCATTTAATTTTTCTAAGCGTTCTGGCATTGAATATGATTTCTGAATGACACCGATAATGCGCGAAACACACTTACTGTAATTGCTCCCTGGACATCGAATACAGACAAAACAACCAAGTATACAATTTAACAAAACGTACATAATTGTGAGAATTCTACTCCGAAGTTAAAATAAATATTTTTTTCCTAATTGCCAGCATAATATAGCCAAAGTTATTGCACAGATTAATCAAAATAGGCAATTTAGTAGTAGTAAAGACATAGCTTATCAGTAGTAAAGCTTTGGTCCATTTTGTTGAAGGAATACTGATACATATGGGACTTGTACTTGTAGCATACACATACAGCTGCTGAACAATGAAAAACTAATGGAATTATATAATGTTAACAA
>NW_022733192.1:0-1304 GCF_011630105.1 Anneissia japonica
TCTATATTGCTATTTTGTAACTTCAGCTACTTTGTATGTTCAGTGATGAAGCTTAATTTTTTTTTTAAAGTGTGGACATATAAGGATTAAATATTTTGTGCATAAAACATACTTGTTCCACAATTGTCGCCTTCATAGCCAGGGGCACACTGACAGGAATAAGAAAATTCAGCATCACTACAGATGGCGCCATTCAAGCAGGGAGCATCCAAGCAATCATCTAGATCTAAGAAAGAGAAAAGGGATTTTTTTCTTCTTCACAAAATTATTTCTTTTTTGCATACAGTAATACAGACATTACAGTGATCAGAAAAAGTAAACATAATGAAATATCCCTAAAAATTAATAGACATTACAATACAATACAAAACAATTATTCTAAAGGAAAAAAAAAATTCATAAAAATTTGAAAAAAAAAAAAAAAAACTATGCCAGTGAGATTCCACTGTAATAAGATATTGCAAAAAAAGTTCATTTACAATACAATAAAATTAAAACTTTTAAATAGGCATTTCTAGTGATTATATTTTATATTAAAATAGACATTCTCATCAAAACAACAGCTCTTTCCAGAACTATCCTTGTGGTGTACCTCAAATACAAGTACTTACAACAATAATAATTTAAATATTTTTTTTTTAAATAAGTTCTTTATTATTAATAAATTGGAGAATATTTTGTATAGCACCTGTTAGAAAAAAAAATATCTATTCATAACACTGTAAAAAAAAAAAGATATGTCCAAAATCAAGCGTATTCATTTATTGAATTTTAACAGTGTCTTTGATGTACAGCAGGTTCCATATTTTCATTAGTTCACAAAATGGAACGTGCCCAGATCCATGGGCTGGCTGTGAGCTCGGTCAGTTTTTTCTTCTTGAAAGCCTTTAAAAGAGTGTAAAAATATAACGGAAGAAAGTTTTATCCAATGAGATTATTTTTAACATAACTGATCGCAATAATGATGTTGTAAATACCGTAAACGACTCCTCACAAACCGGCTCAAATCCCGCTGAAAAACAAGCTAATATCACTTATATTATTCTTGTAATTCAACCCAAAAATGATGGAGCTAAATATTTGAAAGCAAATATTTTGTAAATTGTTTTACAATACCTATACTTTTATAACCTTCTATAAACCATTTCAACCTAAAGTTATATGACCTCTAGTTTTTGAGTTACTGTTTTTGCAGTAAAATCAGTCAATGTTTTTTGGGAAAATAGTAATGGTTAAGAGATAGCGTCATTTTCACGGCGGTGCGTTTGCAGTTAAGTGGATCAAACAAATTGATATGATATTCA
>NW_022733193.1:0-522 GCF_011630105.1 Anneissia japonica
TCGTCGTCACGTGGGCAGCGTCGTTTCGCGGAGACCGTTTCGATATGCTGGTAAGAGGCCTCCTTTGAGACTCGAGGTTTTTCTCCCCCTACACCGACGAAGTGTACGCTATCGACGCCATAAACGACCTCAAGACGACTAAAGAGATCAAGGACATGATGAAAGGCTCCCGTAGGAGCGGTGATCCGGTGGCGGTAGCGTGCAGCCAGTCGATTCTAACCGTGCTGCCGGAAGGCGAGGCGTTCGAGTATCACCCATTCCACAAGACCACCCGGCTGTGCGTCAGAGCGGCGGTCGACAACCCCGACGGAGGCGTCCTCGTCTGCGCCTCGGAAGGTTACGTGTACGCCGCATTCGAAACGGCTTGGTTGGTGGGCCGTTGCTCGCGCGCCTCATTGGAGAGAAAGGAACTGGTCACCTGGAGAAACGAGGTTGACATTCCCGAGGTGTTCAGACAGACCGGGATGCAGATGCTTGCCTCCCGCGGCAGGTACCTGTTTTTCGTCGGCGGACGAGATATGC
>NW_022733194.1:0-1314 GCF_011630105.1 Anneissia japonica
CCGAAACATTACACGAATCTCAACTTATTACAAAAGCACAATCAAACCACTTGACTAATATTGAATATTATTATTAACTAACCTTTGAAACTTATTTAGAACTTATCTAGGCCAAGGAAAGAGCTAGTGAGACCGGTGTAGGACCGGTTCGACCGTGAACAAATTCGGCCGGGATATATTTGTATGGAACGCCAAGTAGGCGCAAAGCTGTGCATGCTGTACGTGTGGGTGTGAGTATGTGTGTGTGTGTGGTTAATCTATTGGTGCTATCCATTAGTATTTCGTGTTTTTGTTAGGTCTTCTACGTTGCCAAATAATTAATGTGGTTTTAAGGAAATCCGGGCATTATTATGCTGCCATTAGTTTGCCAAAACAACAGTGGATTTTATTAAGTTTTTGTAAGTTAATAATTAATGATTTAGATGGCATATATTTCGTTTTATTTATTTAAAACAAACGAATGTACATTAAATATGCATGGACCTATTAATAAGGACATACAACGTAAGAGAGGGGCATATCACATAGTAGGCCTACTTATCGGAATAAAACATTTAACATAATGGGTTTAGAGTTAGAGTACGAAAACTTAACATGGGAATCATATATATAGCACACATACATGGCCGAAACATTACACGAATCTCAACTTATTACAAAAGCACAATCAAACCATGTATAGATTATGCAATTTCAGTTTTGGGAAAGCGTCGGAGAAAAATATTTATTGTAATAGGAATTATATAAACACTGTCGTGGCAAAACACAATGGACAACTAAATTGGAAATCATTTGAAGATTGACGCGAACTTGCGATTTCATGTTTAATGTACAAATGTATATGACATGCCCCTCCCCCACTCTCGTTAATATAAAGAAATTGAAATAATTTGTGATCGACATGGATATTCAAACTCAAACACTTTGAATGGTTTTGCATTAATTGTATTTCCATCTAGTGTTCGAGTGTCAATTTATACAACTAGGTATAGGGCCTAAGCATGAATAACTGATTATTTTTAAATTTTAATTTATAATGTGCAGTATTACATAAAGATAAACACTATCAATCCAGATTGTTATTTATGTATTGCTTTATTAGATTTTTTTTATAAGGGGGCGGGGCCCTTACAGATCTGGGGCCTCAGGGGTTCAAAGGGTACCGGTTCAATGAACCCGCTGAACCTGCCGTAGTTACGCCACTGATCATAACAGTATGGCCAAGTACCTCTTTCATCATTTCATCGGAATAAAATCATGAATATCAAGAAATAATTACAGTGGCGTATCTCGAAGTCTTGAAATGGGGGTGCT
>NW_022733195.1:0-641 GCF_011630105.1 Anneissia japonica
AGAAAAGGGATCAAGGTGACATGTTTTTGGTGAAACTGTTATAAGAGTTGTTAATATTTCCTCTTTATCTAATAGAGCGAATTGATCAAACTCAATATCGTGTTGTTGATGTTCGAGCACTTCATATGGGGCAGTGTCTGACATGTCTGGTAGTGATGTCCGAATATTCTGAATCTTGTCATGAAAAAATCTGTTAAATTTTTCAGCCAGTTCGAACTATGAAGAGGCTGACAGCAAAATGCTTTCATTAATTTTACCACGAAGTCTGTTGATGATTTCTAAAAGGGTCTACTAGCTCACACTAAACCTTTATTTTACAAATACAATGTATTTGATCTTAACAAATTTCAATCCTACACATTCATGTATCGTTTTATAAATAATTTATTACCTTAACATATTTCTTTATTATTTCCAAAACAGCAGTCTGAAAATTTCAATCTTAAAAGACCTGGCCTGTGATTTATGGATTTAAGATTTTTTAAATCACGCTTTGGCCTATGTGTTCTATTAGGCCTATGTATAACGTGTACTGATGCATATTTACATGTTATAGAAGTATACATTTTGACATGACGTTGGTTACCACCACGTTTCTCAATTTCTGCTTGAATGTAACTGGATCTAGACTTATGCAGAAT
>NW_022733196.1:0-805 GCF_011630105.1 Anneissia japonica
CCTTACTGTTGGTGGTCTTAACGAAAAATATTAAGCATTACGTTTATTCCAAAGCAGAGTCATTGCATATATTTCCATGGACTAATAAATAATTAAAAAAAAAACATTAATATAATTTATGTGTAATTAAATATGGTCGACCATGGGCTAGGATATCTGTCGATGTTTAAAAAAATATTTACTAGGCCTAGATTATTTTTTAATCGGTATATTGCAGCCTTACTATTGTTGATGTAAAAAGACACGACATTTTTTTTTGACTTACCATTAACTCGATAAAATCCAAATTCGTCTGGTATACTTGCAATGTCAGGTTTAGAGATGATATGTTCTATGTCTAAGGCCTGTAAGACACGACTATAATTCTTTTCGGTGCAAACAAATAGAATAAATCATAGGCCAAAGACTTTCTGTGCAAACAAATAGATATGGAATAAATCCTTGGTCCAAGGCCTACAACAAAAGCAGCGATTGGATGCTTTTTAGCCAAGAACGTGCTAGCGGTGTCAACTAATAGGTCCGCAAAAACGTCCACGATGATTCTCGTTGTACAACCTGTGCCTAGTTGTGCTAGTTGTCGATAGGAATTTCGCTAAAACGACGTCCATCCTCTTGATATATCCCAGTAACATGGGACCCCATGTGTAATACGTTGATTATGTAATGTTATTTCGATTTTTAAAATTTTTTATATCAAATACACGTTCGCAAAAATTAGCGAAATGAACTTCTGTACACGTTGTGCCTATTCTTTAACACAGGAAAGAATAGGAGCCAGTGTTGAAGAATAGGACTTTCTCGAAAA
>NW_022733197.1:0-745 GCF_011630105.1 Anneissia japonica
ACGATCTATCTTAAATTTTCTTTCTTGAGTTTGGGAATATGTGTTATAACTTCGAAGGCTAAAGAAAGCAAGCACAAGCTTGAAGATTTAAAAATGCGCGAAGCGCGCGAAATTTTTTTAGAGGAAATTGACCTACCTCGACAAGAAATGCTCTTATGTTATATATGGCCACATTCGTTTTTTTTAAACTGAATATAAGCATTTTCCTTATGGCTAGCTTTATTTATTACAAACATATTCTTTCAACATCATTACACATTGAGGCCCCTCTTTTAAGTAAAACGATCTATCTTAAATTTTCTTTTTTGAGTTTGGGACTATGTGTTACAACTTAGAATGCAAGGGAGAGCAAGCACAAGCTTTAACATTAAAAAATGCGCTCGAAGCGCGCGAAAAATTTTTGTTTTTTTAATTCTAATTTCGTCGGAATTGATCAAACTCCCTAAAATGTGCAATTTTTAGAGGAAATTGGCCTACCTCAACAAAATATGCGATTTAAGGTTTTCAGGCACTTTCCCGGGTGAAAAGGGCATCAATGTGGAAAGATTTTCCACAGATGGATATTTTCCCCTTGTCCCCCGGTGCTTACGCCACGGGGGAGAATATCTGGCGGCTTAGATCAAATGCGCTATGGACACCTTTTGAAGTGGAGAAGGGGTTGCAGGCCAGGGTATTGTGATATCTGTTCATTATATCATTATAATTTTATGTTCTTCAAAATTCTAATTTTCTAATAGCAAAAAAA
>NW_022733198.1:0-992 GCF_011630105.1 Anneissia japonica
TTTAAGGTCATCTCGCTCCCTCCTGCCTTTCTGCCATCAATCTCAAAACGGTCCCAGAGTGTAAAAGGTTTGTCATAATACTGGTGTTGGAAATTAAAAAGTTGAAAAAATCAATATTATTTTATGCCGAAAAATAAGTTTTCTTACACGATATTAAAAAAAATTTCCGAAATTAGACAATTAAAAAAATTTAATTCAGGTGAATTTTTTTTAAATTGAATTATTTTCACGATTTTAAATTTATGATCATTCAATGTAATTTGCATACAGTCAGTTTTTTTTTTGTAACAAATTTGTGTGAATTTGCCACCCATATATGGTTATGATGATGTCACATCACATCCACATATGGCCATAATGTCACAATATCATATCCATATATGGGAAAATCAACTGTATTTGCCACACACCAACAAATTTATAGCATGTATAAAGCTTTATGATTTTATGATTAATCTGTTGTATGCCCATATATAGTTATGATGTGCCTATATATGTGGCAAAGACAAGTCAAACCAGTCACTCGTCACAAATTGTGTTTCAGAGAAAATGGCCAAAACATGTTGGAATGCCAAATTTTTAAAAATCTATTTAATTTCACTAAACTGAGGTTTATGTATCTATACATCATGCTGTCCTGTTATTTTTCAATGTTAAAACAACACTTTTTAATGATTTTATGATAGTTTCTGCATGAGAAATGCCTGAAATCATAATTTTTGAAGGCTGATTTCTCATATATTGTTCTTCAAACAGCTGTATGCTTAAATGCTTGTAACTTCAGAAGGAAATGTCGGATTTGAATGATTTTTTATCATTTTGTAGCTCTTATTTTACTCTTTAACCCTGTATTAATAACTCAAAATCGATTTTTGCGACGAGTGACTGGTTTGGCTTGTCTTTGCCACATATGGTCATGATGTGATGTCATCATGACCATATTTTGGCATGTCACATGATTTTGTCTGGATAGGGGCTTTAAATACTACTCA
>NW_022733199.1:0-366 GCF_011630105.1 Anneissia japonica
GGTAAATTTAGAGCTCTTGACTTTTATATTGATAAATGTCGCCACGACATTTCACAATTGGACCTCAAACGACGTGCCAAAGTGTCTACTCTTTCTACTGGTGAAAGGAAAGCCTTAATCAACCTTCGTAATAATCGCAATTATGTGATTAAACCGGCAGACAAAGGGGGTGCTACTGTGGTCTGGCGCCGTGATTTGTACATCCTTGAAGGACAGCGTCAACTCTCTGATCGTGACACTTATTTGCCACTACCTGATGATCCTACGTCGGATGAACTTAACCTGGTTACTAATACTATTCACAATATGATCAAGGATAATGATCTACCGTCTAGCGCTAAGGTTCTCGTCAACAAGGCTCCTACT
>NW_022733199.1:435-637 GCF_011630105.1 Anneissia japonica
GCCCTACTGTTGTTATCAGTCAATTTCTGGACTCTATATTCACGCCGATTGTTCAAACATTGCCTACGTATATCAAGGACAGCAGTGAAGCCATCCGTATTTTCAACCAATTTTATTTCACTGGTGATAAAAAAAGGTACACCTGATGAAGGCCTATGGCCGAAAACGTTTGTGAATTTTCTGTATTAAATTTGGCAAATAT
>NW_022733200.1:0-1523 GCF_011630105.1 Anneissia japonica
ATCTTTGGCACTTTTATTTAAATCGCATGTTCAACCTTCGTTAGAATATGCTTGTTGTGTTTATGATCAACTCCCAAAATGTGAACTTGCCTTATTTAAACGCGTCGAACTTATTTTTGCTAAGCTCTTATTTGATGATGCTACTTACTCTTCGTGTGTTAATATTTTTGCTGATTATAACATTTTTACATTTGAAAAGAGAATTAAATTTTTTACACTCTGTGCTTTTGGCCGAATTCCTAAGACTCCTGACCATCCCCTTTATTCTTTTCTTCCTTCACGCTCCCAATCTTCCATTGCTCTTAGGAATTCTCGTCACCTCAGATTTTCAAATGTTTCTTCTAAAACCGATTGTTTTTATAAATCTTTCCTTCCATTTTCTCTACGTCTTCTTTCATCTCTTAATCTTGACGCTGATGAATTAAACATTGTTTCCATCCGGAATGCCCTTTCTATGAAGTGGTTGCATGTGCTTTATTTTATATGTTTTTCTTTTCAATGTATTTATGTGTAGGCCTATATATGTATAGTTTAAGCGGATAGTAGCCCTCGATGGCTTATGAAGCATTAAAGTGAATTGAATTGAATTTTCCTTTGGCTGATCACTCTAAATTCATTGGAGTATCCATTGATAGTCGTCTATCATGGAAACCCCACATATTTGAAATTGAAAACAAAATTGCAAAAAATATTGGTATAATATATAGATTGGCATCATTTCTTCCCAATAATATCCTCCGCACTCTCTATTGTTCTTCAATACTTGTCATACTGCAATATTGTATGGTGTAACACATTTCCATTAATTTAAATAAACTTCAAACACTCCAAAAGAAAATCATACGAATAATCTCTGGCGTCCCACCAAGAACTAATACTGATTCCTTATTTCATTCTCTAAAACTATTAAAACTTAAAGATCTTAATACACTTCAACAGTGTTCTTGTGTATATAAAAGCTTAAACTCCATTCTTCCATCTCATTTACGTTCTATATTTGCACCCAATAACGAATTACATGACTATAGTACCAGAGTCTCAAATAAACTCCACATTCCCAAACACAAAAAAAACTTCATTTCAACATAATATTAGATACACTGGACCTAAAATATGGAACTCGCTCCCTCTAAACATCTCTGATGCACCATCCAAAAAAAATCTTCATTTCTAAAGTGAAAAATTATTTAATCAATAATAATATTGATTAAATAATTTTCCATATGTTAATTGATATTTTACTATTTAACAGTAACTTTTTTTCCCCTTCCTATTATGTATGTATTTTCATTATAATTTTTTTATCTATATTTTGAAATGTTCTATTATCATTATTATTGTTATCCTTTAAAATGTTTGTCTTTTTTCCTCGTTAATATGTTGTTAATTGTCTTGGGCACATCCATCACAAGCTCCGCTTTTCGGAATAGTGCCACCTTCAATACTTATGTTATTTATTTGTTACATTTCAATGAATATTGTAATTTACGGTTTGAAGGAAATAAATGTTAATTTTGAATTTG
>NW_022733201.1:0-602 GCF_011630105.1 Anneissia japonica
CTGATTTTGTTCCTTTGCCGTTTTGGTCTATTCCCATTGCCGTTTTGGACGGTACTTGTCATTGCAGTTTTGGTCTGTTGTCGTTTTGGTACTTATCATTGCCGTTTTTTGGTTCATTCCGTTCTGGTTATTGACGTTTTGGTCATTGTCGTTTTGGTTTATTGCCGTTTCGACCTGCTACAGTTTAATTAATGGTATTTCATATATTTATATATTTGTTATATGCTGTCTCTTATACACATCTAGATGTGTATAAGAGACAGGAAGTATGCAGTCAAATGAGTGTGTTCATTGTTTAAGACATTTGTTTAATTGCTTTCTGGGGCAATAAACCACTGCAAAACGGCACGACAAAAACCAAAATGGCAAGACTTTTTGACCAGAACGGCAACTGTCTCTTATACACATAGTGTTACATCGATAATTAAACATAAATATAGGAAGTGCAATAGTAAGTAGTACTTTTTGACGAATGCAATGACAAGGCAGCTGTCTGAGTTTCCTGGAGACAGCAAAGTATATCAATAAACAGCGGGTGTCGGTGGTGTAGTGGTTAACATAGTTGCCTTCCAAGCAATTGTCCCGGGTTCGATTCCCGGCCG
>NW_022733202.1:0-589 GCF_011630105.1 Anneissia japonica
TTTATCTCAATTTTACTGTTTTAAAAATACTTAAAGGATTGGAATTTTTATATATTTAAATTTTAGTAATGCAATGTAACTTTTTATACTGATTTTTAAATTTTAACTTTCATGTTACATCTTTGTGTTTGGTATTTCTTTGTGGAGAGCCTCTCGACTGTTATTTTATTTATAACATTTAGGCAATCCTGCCTCATTGATTTACCTTTGTTTGTGCAATGTCTTTGTTTGTAATTTTTGTAATTTTTCTGAGGCGAAATAAATGATATGATATGATATGATATGATATGCGGGGCGTGTGGCGCAACGTGTAAGGTGTGTGACTTCTGTACAACAGGGTCCTTTTCTGCTAGTGCCGTCCCTAAATAGCTCTTTGACTGGCTACATTTTTAACAAAATATGTTTTATGGAGAAATTTCTTAAAAGTAAACCAATACTCACTGTTATTTTGTGGACGTCAGTTTTGTCAGATAGGCTTCATATGAAACCATTTTGCTAAAAAAAAACGATATGCTAAATGTACACCGACTCTCAGTTAGGTTTCGTATGAAACTATTTAGCTAGTTTGAAATGATACGCTAAATATACT
>NW_022733203.1:0-1884 GCF_011630105.1 Anneissia japonica
ACAGCAAAGTGAAACATTGCATCTTTTTATAAATCATTGCTGCTTGAAAATCCTTCCTTTTTTTTTAAAATATATTATCATCGTAATTAAGCCGATTTAAGTACTACCTTACGGTGTTCGGCCGAAGAAGTACCGAGATTTAGGCCTGTCTAGGCCTAGTAGTAGTAGGTGGATATATATTACCGCGAAGTGGGGCGGGCGGCGGTACATGCCTTATTTATAATTTACTACGTACGTGGATAGCGAGATTTTTCGATCGCCATGCAAAGTTAAAATAAAATCCCAAATCCTCCTCCTTTTTGGAATTTAAGGAAATTAATACATTTTTGTTTCTTTGTTGGATCGATTGCAGCAACCCCAAACCCAACATAACGGTGTTTCACATTATAATTATAGCATTAATCAATCATCTATAATATTACTGCTAACTTCCTACCCTATCGCGTTGGTGACAACATGGCCGGTGTATGTCACGTGATTGAAACCGAGTTGGCCAAACTCTCTCTATCTACGGCTCTGCTTTTTGCTTGACTGTCGGTACCGCCCGTTTAGACACAAAGAACTAGGACACAGCAAGAGCAAGAACAACTAGACAAGAACAAGACAAGAACAGTAGCGACCAATAGGTACCTAAGATGATTAGCACGCCTTAGTAGTTCGAGATCATTCCATGTAATCTGACTGTTACTTGATTTCCTGTATAACAATCATCGACAATAATCTTCAAAAACTGTACCACCATGATTCGGAACGATGTGAGCAGTAATGCGAATCAAATTATGCACTGGAAATTTGATTGTTTCCTATGGATGTGCTAGTTCTTTCAGATGACCATGCTGAATATTTGAGCATATCTGCTGACAATTTTATATCATATTTTAAACTTGTGATTTATAAACAAGATATCATCACTGATTGCTTGGTAAGTGCATAGTTGTTTTCAAACATATTCTGACATTCATATGTTAACTAAATTTCATGAATTTCTTAAGCATAGCTGTCACACCCAAGGTGGACTTGGAAACGTTGACACACATTCATTTGAGTAATAATAATAATTATAATAATATGAATAATTATTGAATGCGCATTAAACAAAAGTATCTTTAATCATATTGGTACAAAATGTTAATTAAGCCTATTTAAATTATATATAACTCAGGTATTCAAACAAATGTTCAAAGCATTGCCTTAGTTTCCATGAACTTGCCAACTTCACCACCTCTGCTTGTCTTCCTTTGAATATTTACTTTTATACATAGTACCGTCAAGTTCTGCAGCACTTTCAAATATAAATCACAAACTACTGCCTATATCATGCTCCCATCTTGGGCTAGCATCATTTTCGGGCTAACATTATAAGCATATCATCATAAGCATATAAACTCCACATCTCGGGTGGCACTTTAAATAAAGAACAACTTTAAATCCAGAACAACAATAATATATATTCATTCTCAATACCAATTAAATGTACAACTAGTTCATTTAACCATATTATCAAGAATACTGATGAGAAAATCTCGCCAATCAAAATGAGGTAATTTGGATGAGGTGTGTCTTACATAAAGTAGATCACTTCTTTTTTACGAATGAACAACAAATGTATGAAAAGCCTGGGAATGCTAGCTGCATGAAAGTCTCATGAAATGAAATAAACAATAAGTTAATCCAGTGAAATATACATTAGGAAATGCTTAAATAAATGTCCTAATTACCCCTGCCTTACTTAATTAAACATTTTAAAAATACAAAGGCCAAAGTTCAAACAAATTTAAAAAAATGAAAAATAAACTGAAAAACAAAAGCAAAACACAAGAGCATTAATTAAAAGAAAATAGTCTAGTACCGGCCCACAATTGAATAGTTTACTCTGTTCTGGCA
>NW_022733204.1:0-519 GCF_011630105.1 Anneissia japonica
TTTACGTTCATCATTAAAATTTTATTTTTATTTTCTCATTCGCCTAGATGCGTTCGAAAAAATATTTAAGCTAAATAAGAAAAAAATTTAATTTTTTCCGACCTTTTCTGACGATTTTCTAAACAATATTAGAAAATGGTTCTTAATTTCAAATCTTTGTACAACCTGTATAAATACGAACGACAATGAAAATAATGGTGATGTTTAATAATCTTAAGAATGATTTGCTGTTTCTATTGCATACTATTATATAATTATTATAACTTTATTTTGGAAACGACGCTTTTAAAACAGCGGACACGCTCTCGCAGAATGTTTATAAAAGTAACATACTGTACAGCCATAATACAATATTAAAATAGAGGCGAGACTTTTAATACAATAAAATGTACGTTACACAATTACACAAGTTGAATATATCACAGATCCTGTATATCATTTAACATTTACAATTTATAACATTTACAGCAAAGTACAGTTTATATATTGCGGCCAACTGACTTTAATATTTATAAATAA
>NW_022733205.1:0-1066 GCF_011630105.1 Anneissia japonica
TTCCGACTGCAGATGATAAAGTACGAGCTGAATGCCCAAGTCATGCTACTCGAAAGCCATTTCTCAAAATTACAAAATTGGGAAACGCATTCGCAATCTGGCGTCGACGTTTTGGAATCGGCATTACGTATGGTGGACGTACAACACTTCGTTGAGACAGCAGAAAAATTGAAAAGGGAAATGGATGCAATGTTTTCGCTCCTGGATTCATGCCCACTGGAAGACGGAATAAACGAGCTAGCTAGGGCCATTGTCGGTCTATTTTCACCTTTGGCAGAGTTACGTAATCTCACCGAAAATGTAATTTGATTCAACAATAAACAAAGAATTGACACATTATATGTTTGTTTGTTTCATTTTATTTTGACTACTAGGATTTTGCAAAGCAGACATATTTCTTTCTTATGCACCAGATTACAATCATGAATTTTCGTAACTCTCATGTCATTTTCATAAGTGTTAATTTAAAGAAATGTAAAATAAAGTTACACTGTTCTTTAACTAGTAAAACTCATCGTATATAATCTACATGGATGCAAAAAGAAACATATTCTTTTGTTTTTATTTTCTTTATTAACACTTGAAAATTACAGTTCCTTCGTCGATTTTATCCTTCCTGAGACGTTCGACAATGGGAGTTCTGCACATGGAACACGTCGTCGTACGACTTGCGCACATAGCGCACGAGATCATGTGCCCGCAATGTTTCGTAACGACGGCTACGGGAGCATCGTAACATATAGCGCATGTTTCTTCTTCCGACCATTTTTTCTCAGGTATACCGAGTATGTCGTTCATCTTTCTGGTTAACGTTCTTTCTTCTTGGCAGATGTCTGTTTTGCGATTTCACGCCGATTTCTGCGTCCTGCCTCCTTTCGTACTCCCTTATTCTTTTCGCACGCTCTTCTTCCGTGTCCGGTTTCTTGCAACCGATGTAGTACAGCGTCCGCATGTGCCTATGGAGTTCTTCAAATTCGGTTAACAAGCACTTCACTGAAGGATTAACTTCGTCGATACGGTGGTCCGATACTTTTTCCCTGAACTCGTCGCATTTATCGCTGACCGC
>NW_022733206.1:0-872 GCF_011630105.1 Anneissia japonica
ATTCATGGAAACCATAGGTCTACTCTCAATAACAGGAATAGACAGTGAACGAGGCGCTATCGTTCGGTTCGGTTTCAACTTTGTTTTTTGTTAGGCTGCATGACACGTCGCATAGTAGCCTTAGCCTTCTCAACAAGCTTGGAATCGGTGTAATCGGTGATAGGCTTGTAGAAATCCATTCTAACAGAATTTTTTATCTGAATCAAGCAGACGAGAGAGAAGAAAGTTGTTTCGATAAAGTTGAAGAAACTAAACTGATACCTCTACCCTATTTTTTTACCAAAATATATACACTACACAATCAGAAAGAGAACATGACGTCAGAATATCTATTCGTATTTCTTTTGTTTTTTATTGCTAAAGTAAAAATATATTTTTATTTAATTTAATTGAAACACTACAGGAATAAAAGCATTACATGACGTCAGGAGCGGGCTATTCAAACTATCATGTCACCGCATAGTCACTGAAATCTCTCATCCAATAGAAATTCATGCTTGTCAAGAAGTTACCCTATGTCACAAACAATTAAACCTATTAAAGACACCGAATCCTATTGTTCTAAAATAAAAGAGATTAAATGATGTCATTAGCATCCCTTACCTACCTTTTGTTTACACTTTTAAATTCCATTGTTTTCATTTTCAAAAGATAATCCAACACACCTGGCACTGCATCATGACGTAAACAACTCAAATATCTATTTTCTTTATTTACCTATTATTATTATTATTTAAATTATTTTAATTAAGTATACTAGTCTTTTGTTCTTTATTGAAAAGGATTAAATGACGTCAGTAGCGTCCTTCTTATCCATTGTTCTAAAATAAAAGAGATTAAATGATGTCATTAGCGTCCCTTACCTACCTTTT
>NW_022733207.1:0-211 GCF_011630105.1 Anneissia japonica
GCATTAGAAAAGTGTGTGGGACTGTCCCATTAGTTGGCTAGTAGTAGGCCTAGGCCAATGCCAGCGGAATAATAGTAGAGTTAGGGCCTTTGCTAGCCCGAGCCAGCTTAGGCTAGGCCCTAGGCTATACGGCCTACATCGTTCCGTAGACCTACATATGTTAGACCTATATAAAATTGACTTTGTGTTATATTTTAGAGTTAATATACAA
>NW_022733207.1:282-1051 GCF_011630105.1 Anneissia japonica
AACCTACCGCGTGCAGCAGGCATGTTTTCGGAAGTAAATACCATTTTATACACATGCGCAGATCGATTCGCCAGCAGCGAGTCATCGCCAGCAGCGAGTCGCCAGCACCGAGATGTCACTGCAGCAAAACACTACTGTATTTATATTAAAAAGTATTCTTGCTACAAGGCAAGCACATGTAAGCAAGAAGACACACCTTGCCTTTTTAGACTTTAAAAAGGCTTTTGACTCTGTATGGAGACAAGGACTTATACAAGCTATTAAAAATGTAGGCATAAAGGGAAAACTTCTAAATATTATTCAGAACATGTACTCCAATGTCAAATGTAATGTTATTTTTAATGATATTAAATCTGATGTTTTTGAAACTAAGGAAGGAGTTAAGCAAGGTTGTCCATTTTCACCTATCTTATTTTCTATATATATAAATGAACTTAACAAAATCATTAAAAAAAAAATTAGGAATTTATATTTTCAACACGCAAATTGGAAATTTATTATGGGCCGATGACGTTGTTTTAATAGGTGAAAATGAACATCACCTTGAACTACTCTTAGATGCAGCTGCAGAGTTCTCAGAACTATGGAAACTTAAGTTTAATTTAGAAAAATCACAGGTATTAATTGTTGGCCAAAGAGTAAATAAGCTGAGAAAATGGAAATTAGGTAATAACCTTATAAGTGAAACAGATAAATACAAATACCTCGGTACAATTATATCAAGAAAAAACAATGATAATGATCATATTGAAGAGGTTATCAAAAAAGG
>NW_022733208.1:0-950 GCF_011630105.1 Anneissia japonica
AAATGACCTATTTGTGGCAATCTGACCAGGTAAATAATGGTAATGGTATGGTATACACATTGAATTACCTTAAATGACCTTTTATGACATTAATGACCATCTGACCGTGTCACAACAAGTGTTATAAATCCTTGACCATGAAATATAATTTTAGATATCATAGGCCTAATTCTCATCAAAATGGTTTAAAAACCCATATAATAATAAATATAGGATTTGCGTGGCAGCAATTTTGAAATTCAAGATGGCCGCCAGAACGACCTCGAATGAAATATTGTAGTTCATTGTAAAGATTTTGAATTCTGAGAGTCTGGGTATGGTTCTAATGTAAAATATGACAATTATGTAATTTTAAGATACCATACAATATTTGACCTTGAATGACCTTAAATGACCTATTTGTGGCAATCTGACCAGTTAAAAAATGATATGATTGTATTCCTTGACCATTTAAAAATAGTTTCAGGCGTTAGAATTATAATTCCAAATGGTTTAGAAGCGGAGATATAGATAAACATAGGTTTTATTAGGCGGCCATTTTGAAATCCAAGATGGCCGCCATAATGACCCCGGATGAGGTGGTTCCTACCAAAAATTGAATGCTATGACCATAAGGAGCATGTAAAAAAAAATTGGTGCTTTTGTCCGGAACGTCCACATCCATCTGCTAAGCTGCCGGACTATAAGGACAGGTGAGATATGTTCATGCCTCTTTGTTTTGGTGACGATTATTGCTGCACAATTTTGTATTGCACAATAACGGAAATTATATATGATAAAAAAAAATGACAATTATTTTATCCTTAAAAAATATAACAACAGTAAACCCTTAATAAATAATAATAGTAATGCATATTGCACAATAACGGAAACTATATATGATAAAAAAAAATGACAATTATTTTATCCTTAAAAAATATAATAACAGTAAAACCTTAATAAATAATAAT
>NW_022733209.1:0-813 GCF_011630105.1 Anneissia japonica
CATAACTCTTATGATCATTGCAGTAGTAATTATTGAAGAAAAATGAAAGGTCTAATGCTATGCTTCCCAATCATAATTTTCCTTAAACAAATAAGTGTTATTTATAACTTTAGGTGAGAAAGAAAATATGTGGATGCACGTGGATGCTGCATACGCAGGAACAGCCTTCATCTGCCACGAATTCAGTTATCTAATGAAAGGTGTCAAAGTAAGTTTTATTTTCTTACTGAGATAACACTCATCGTCCAACTTAGCAATAACATTACTGCAGCAATGACTTTATATGACCTGTGTGTCTATTGGGGGCGAGGATTAGAAATTTAACCGGTGCAAGTGCATATGTATGTAAAGCAATTGTATAAGTTTGTTATGTACCACTAACACCTATAGATCTTGTTCTCAATTATTTGGGGACGTACTGAGTATTCGGTATGTTAACACGTCGGGTAGGGCAAAACATCACTCTTATGATAGTTTCACAAACCTGCATCGATATAACTATAGAATGAACATCAAAAAGTATATTTTATAATAGTGAATGGGCAATCACCTTCGTTATTTTTTCCTTTCTTTAACATTATGCAAACAAGAATAGGAAAATGACAATTTCGGAAGTAAAAGCTTATAGATAAAAATCCCCTGGTTACATGAACAAAACATACAACAATAAGCGTGTAGTTAAACTGATCATTAGTATTATGGAAGACGTCTACAAAAACAAAAAAACTTTATTATATTTTGGGGACAATAGATAAGCAAATAAAACACATTATGTAAATAAAATGAAAATTAAATATCAAAGTTTCATATAAA
>NW_022733210.1:0-990 GCF_011630105.1 Anneissia japonica
TGAACTGGATCTAATTGTTGCAAATTTGCCATAAACAATGAAGGTACACTCCCCCTGAATTTTTTTTATTGCAGTCAGTTAACCCTTTCCAGTCTGCCCCATTACCATTGCCTGAGGCTGTACCAAAGCTGGGAAGTTACATCATCTACACTAAATGTTGGCTTTTTACTGGGCGCAGGCATTTCATTTGGTCTGAATACAGGAGGCCCTCTACAGAAATACTCCTACATCACTCTCGAAAAATCCTATAGAGTGCAGCCTAGCTATAAAATAATTATAATGAAATCTATACAGGGATACGTACGACACCCCTCGCTATAAAGTATGGTCAAACGACTGGAAAGGGTTAATTATTAGATCAACCAATTATAATCAAATTTAATTGGAAGTGTACACAGCATGTGCTCAGTTTGCGTGCAGCCCTCAATGTTAATATAAAAAGTCACTTCAAGCTATTTTATGCCCACCACTGATCTAACAAAAAGAATCAATAAATAGGGAATTAACAGAATTTGTTTAAGAAAGCACATTCAAATTTAGAAAAACCTTAAACTGATGTACAAATCCACATCTATCTACACATCTACATGTGTTCTATTGATTTATTTTTGAATGCAATTTGCTTTGGTGATTAATGCTTACTGCCAAGCCTTCTTTCCAAGTTTTATCCCATATTCCAAGATATAAAGGCTGCCACAATAATGACAATCATTCCTATCAACAGTAATGAAACACAAACAAACATACAGTATTTATTTTTAGATCATACCTCTGGGTTCTTGCCTGAACCTCCAGGGCACGAGTTCATGTTTTGGTGACCACTGCCAGCGAGTTTATGGGCAATAGTGGTATGTTTGGATAGTTGTGGACATGGTCATCATTGGTGCCCTGAGTGAAGCCTGTCAGACATGATTTCACATCCATAGCAGCAAACATCTGGACTTGATCTGAAAACCTAATGTATTACCATATGTTTTCAATGCTTTTCTA
>NW_022733211.1:0-1312 GCF_011630105.1 Anneissia japonica
CCAGCTTTCTGACGGCCGCCTGGCGCACGGCGGGATGCCACCTGGCGGGTTCCGTCAGCGACTCGGTCTCCTCCTCGGAGAGGACGCCGAGGATGCGCAGCGCCGGAATTCGAAGCTCGGAAGCTCGGTCGCCTAACACCTTGTTGAACCTTCCGGCCATGACCGCGTTGCACATATCCCGCTGGAATGGCTCAAGCCGAATGTTGCATTCCTTGCAGAAGAATTCCAGAGTCGACTTGACGTTCCGAACGTGTTTTAAAGCTTTCTCTTCCGCGCCGACTGTCTCGCCTAAATCAACGCATGCGGAGAGCGGCTTCAAGACTCTCAGCCTGGCTTCTCTGCGCATCCTCTCATCGATCCTCTCGCAAATCCTGCGCATCTGCCTTTCGTGAGGAAGCATGGCGTGCATGGCGTATCGGCGAGAGACACGCTACTAAGGATGTTCGACGCTACGGTTAAGGATTATTGCAAATTCACGTGGGATGGAATATATCTCAATGCGTATAAATAAAATTGTCATGTTGGGAAATAAATCATTCGAAACCAAAACCTTTTCGTTACCAAGTGTCTTTTACTTTTTTTGTTTATGTAGTAAAAGGAAGAAAAAGAGAAAGAGACACACGGAGAGATGAATAACTTGGACGTACCTCTTCCAGTCTACTGCGCGACGCTATCGTTCGCCTACAACGGATTTGGCATTGTGCTGTTTTTCCGAATTTTGGAAATGTATTTCGGAAAACGATACTCCGACGTGTTCACGATTGACACGAGACACGCCATGCTCGACAGCGCCGTCAGTATAATGACGACAGTCGGCGTCGTAATCTTGTCCGCGATGGCCGGAGCTTTGCGGACGACGGTGGCAGACGATCGCTCGGTGGACGAAAGAACGATGGAGTCGACGTTCTCGTGTCTGTTGGGAAATTACCTTTTGCTGCTTCTGAGTGGATTGGGAACATCCAGCGCGGTCGTGAGACCGATAAACAGGATCGTGGACGTTTTGTGCTTCACGACGTTCGCTCTGACGTTGAAATTCCCCGATCTGTACGGCGTTGGGATTTTGGTCGCGGTTATGCGAATCGGTTTTCCTTTGGAATACATGTGGACGTTGACCAACGTGAAAAGTCGTGTGTGGAATTTTGCAGGAACGTTCGTCTGCAACTGCGTGCTACCGCTCGTTATGGTAAAATTTGCCATAATCAACGTCCCCGTCGAATTCGGGCCAGATTCCGTTCCTGCGGTGGTGTACTACTGCTTCCTGTCGGCCGTCGGCTTCGGCAACGGGGTGCTGTTGGCGTACGCGATGAAGCGA
>NW_022733212.1:0-1776 GCF_011630105.1 Anneissia japonica
AATACTGCAGATTGAGTTGTGCATAACTGAAAATGCTGGCTAAATATATCATCAGTGGAGCTTTTTTTACTCAACAAATTTCTTTCCTCTCTTTTGCTGCTTCTTTCGCCCATTTTCATTACATTCCAAGCACTGTGTGTGGATAGTAATTCTCTACAATCTGCAGGTCTTCTGTTGAACCACAATGAATACAAATATCTTCATAGGTTGCAGAGTAGTAAGTTAACTCAATGGGTGTGTTACATGTTGAGTTTGTTCTTATGTAAACTTCTATGAGCAGATTATCTTCCATCAATTCAACTTCAGCCAAACTAGCACAACTATAAAGTGCGTCTCAAGTAGCATCTCAAGGTTCTGTCGTGTCTTTTTGTTTAATTAAAATTGTCCTTGTATACTGCATAATATCTATTATTTATTGACATTACTTTGTGTACTCTATTGCCAACAAATATTAAACTTTATACCTGTAACATGTTTTTCCATAATTCATCTATCTCATCCTCATTAGCAGGACTGAAAGTTTTGAAGCTGGTCTTTCAACTTGAGATGCTCCATAACATTCTCCAGCAATTCAATACAGGGCTTCACAGACTCTAGCACATCATCCTTAAGTTCAGGGATTCTTTCAGCCATTTCTCTTGTAGATTTTAACCCACCTCACCTAGTCAAGCTGTCTTCATTTAACCCCACTCTTTCTCGCATAATTCCAACGCCTTGGAGACCTATATTTATTATAGACATGATACATTCCACTGGATTTTTCCAGCTGTGTTTTGGCGGTGTCCTTACAGGAGCGCAGAAGAAATCAAGGTCTAGATTAATAAACAGTGCAATCAAAGAAAGCTGAACAGACAGGAAAGTTACACAATGATCAGGGCTGCCATCTGTATAAGCCAAAAGCATTGGTTGAGATCCAACTTGGTCAATTTGCTATATGAAGTTCAGCCATGTGCCTTATTGGTGAGGATGGTTGAAATATGTTCTTTTTAAACGAAACACAGACTTGACGAGTATGGAATGATTCATCGATATGATCCAGAACATCAATAAGTAAGTTCACGCTTGGTGTTAAACTCAACCTGGTAAAGTCATGATCTGCAACCACAAATTTCTTTCCCAACTATGACCTGCTTCCCACGCTCCACTGCTGCCACTGGACATCCTGGCTCACCAACTTTTATGGTGTGCTTGTCATCCATACTAGTGTAACCGTGGGGTTTTAGATGACTTTCCCCTTGGCAGTTACTTGTTCCCAATAGTCTATGTGGCAGGATGTTTCACACAGTAAAGCACAGAAACGAATGTCCAATCAAAGTATAGTTTAGTTTGTATAGTATTTAATCAAGGACTGTTCTATATATACTCCACAACAATTCTCCAATCCATAAACTTATTTATGGGATTCCAAGAGAAACAATGGCTCAATGATTGCAAATGTCCTGATGTACTTTATTATCGCAGATATGTAGACGACACGTTTTGTGTGTTTAATAATCAAAATGAAGCTGACAAGTTTTTTAAGTTCATAAACAATAGACATATTTCTATCAAGTTTACGATGGAAAAAGAGAATGACAACAAACTATGTTTTTTGGATGTACTCATACATAAACAGGATGATAAATAGAAAACATCTGTTTTCAGAAAATCCACCTTCAGTGGTCTATTACTATGTTTTGTTAGCTACTGTCCTTTTAATTACAAATTAAGATTAGTGTTAAATATCGGTTAGTTGTTGGTGACTTTAATGAGTAGTATGACACAGTTCCTTTTAGT
>NW_022733213.1:0-820 GCF_011630105.1 Anneissia japonica
AATACCTGGATTGGGTGATGCACACTTGCGAAATGTGGCCGGAATCGAGAACCATCGAGTACACTTTCGAGGAGGCGATGGACCCTTCGAATTTCCCAGGATCGGACAAGTTGGAATGCGGGGTCGGTTCCGTCACCAGCTTCGACGCGTTCATGGAGAAGTTCAGACGGACGCCTGTTTTCGCAAAGGTCGTCTATTCCGTGCTCGAGTCGGTGACGAACGTGCACCAAAGGACGAGCGACAACGGACGCACCGTCCTCAAATGCGTCGAGGCGTGGGACCGAGGACAGGCGACCGACATACTCAAGGTGAAATCCGTCCGTCTGTCCGCCGTCGAGGGAGACGAATCGCGTTCGAAATGTTCGGTCGAGTTCTTGGACAAGCACGGCAACAAGACGAAGACTATCAGCACGGGTTCGATGGGCCTCATGTACGAACCAACCTGGGCGAGCTGGGCAACTACGTTACGTCCGAGGAAAAGCAGAAGAGGATGCAGACCACCGGCTGCAACCAGATGTTCGAAGAACGGGTCGGTACGACGGACGTGAACGCCGCCAGTTACTCTTTCAACCTCAACGGAATCTACAATCCTGAAAACGGGCCGTTCAGGATGGCGAAGATGGGACTGGTGGCCATCTTGATAGACGCCCTGTTCTTCCACCACGCGGCGACCGCTTGGATGTCGCACCCTAGTTACAAGGAGTGTCACGACTCCGGCGGAAAGTTGAACGTCGATCGATTCTTAGCCGGATTCATGAAGAGATTCAGGGGTCGTTACGGATCGAAAGAGGTGGCGGACGGGGCCGGCGTTTACCAGAAG
>NW_022733214.1:0-413 GCF_011630105.1 Anneissia japonica
GGAAGTATGTGAACACGCACAAGCCGAAGTTTCCGAAGCAACCGCATATTCCGTTTTCGAAATCGACCATCCTTCCCAAGCGCAGGTGAACTTCTTCGCTTCTGTTTATATGCGCAATACTTTGACGAGAAACGTAAATAAAATAGATGGCGGCAGACACGTTTTTGCGAACGTGAGAAAACGGTTATTTTTTTTAAATCTTTTTTTTTAATCCGACCCTATCCTGACTTTCGAAAAAACCCGTCTGCCGCCCTCAATGAATTTGCGAACGGAAACAACAACAATAATACAATTTCAGTCAAATTTCATTTTTTTTGTAATAAAATTTATTTCTTAAAATTAAAAAACGATAAAGATTTATAACTATAATCGCCCATAATTTATCTAAACACCCTCGTGTCGTCTGGAATCTG
>NW_022733214.1:457-819 GCF_011630105.1 Anneissia japonica
CACTTCCGCAGTCGACTGTTGCAGGATCGACACGATACAAAGTGCCTGCAGGGCAAATTAATCGTTTCTGCGTAAGCCGTCATGCACACGACGCACCTGTCGCTCTCCTCGAGCGTCTTGAGCGATTCTCACTGGAAGTAAGGGAACCGCTCCGACAGCATGGCGCCTGCTAGATCCGCCACGGTCTCCCCGTTTGACACACCGGTTTCGAACAACCTTCTGCCGGTGGCCAGGACCTCCATGATCTTCCCTCTGTCCGTCCGCTTCCGTTGCATGGCGGCGGCCAGCGCCCGTCTAGCGTTCACGAATTTCGACGTGGGTACTGAGACGTCGGTTTCCATGTACTCCGCCACACTTCTGCT
>NW_022733215.1:0-1130 GCF_011630105.1 Anneissia japonica
GATGGCGGGAGATGAGCTTTCCTGACTTCTGAAATGTCTTTTAATGACTTTTAAAGCTCTTCAAATTCAAGGTTTTCCTCTCTTGAAATAGGTCAGGTAAATTTTTCTCATTTTTTATTTTATGTGTGTATACATACATAAACAAATGAGTAGTTGCATGTGTATTCGTTTTTCCATGAATCGATAAATCCCAAAAAGAAAGGGTGGTCCGGGGTTCTCCCCCGGGAAAATGTTAATTCCTAGATGGTGGGAATTGAGCTTTCCCGACATTTGAAGTGTGTTTTAATGAATTTTATGTTAAAAAAAAAAATAAAAATCAGCTCACGGGTCCTGAAAAGGTAGGTCTAGAATTCTTTTCTTTTTGCTCTTTTTTTGTTGCCCAAAGGAGTATAATATGAATTGCGAGAAAATGTAACTCGGTCGGGTACTGGATAAACATTCTCTTTCCCATCCTTCTTCTCCTTCTTCCCTCCTTTTTTTTGGCATTTCCGATCATACAAAAATCTCCAGACATTATATATTTTTCGCCGAAAAGTGGGGGGCCCGGGCCCCCCCGGCCCCCCCGGTTCCGCCGGCCATGATATGAATGCTAAGGCAGGTAGAAATGCAAATGATTTAATTGTAGCTCTGTAGAGTGATTATATCAAGTTCTACAAGTTCTACATTTTCAATATTTACGCTCTGCATTATCACGTGTATCGATCACTGTACGTTGCTAGTATTGCCAACTACATTTATTCATTATATATATATACTGTATATATATATATATAAAATATCACTTTATTGCATCAAAAACACAAATAAAGGAAACAAGTGCTTATAATTGCCTATGGCTTGTTCCTTAGAAAGGGAACATGTTTTGATCAGCCTTGCATGAGCAAAACACCCAAAAATGGTTACACAAGCACATATCATTCTTAATTCAAGCTCCAAAAAGGGAGCTTAAAACTTAAATAAATACATTAAAATCTAATCCTATCCATATTGTTGTACAGGTATATCACTAATGTCACTCAACCTCAAGATAAACAGAATCAGACATATTGTCCATGGAACAAACTATTTTTTACTGGTATATTTTTCTTGTTAAATATCTTGACTTTGATCTCCATTATCAGTACATTCTT
>NW_022733216.1:0-774 GCF_011630105.1 Anneissia japonica
TCTTGATTGCAGCCACATAATTTACTTCTTTTTTTCTTTCTTTCCCTGTAGGTATCTGGCTGTTGAATTTTATGTCTTTCAAATTTTTATTTTCATTCAACTTGTTATACATTTCACCTTCATTTGTTTCACCATCATCTCTTTTGTCGATTTCATTTCAGTTCAGATAAAAGAAAAGAAAAGAAGAAGAAAAGGAAAATAAGTTGAATATACAAAGAAAAGAAAAAGAAAGAAACAATTGAATTTAGAAAAGGAGAATCTCTTTGAAGAATATAGCCGTAACACTTTTGAAAGAAAGAATTTTCAAAGAAAGAATTTCATGAATATACAAAGAATTGAAATTAACAGAAAACTGAATTTACAAAGAATATAAATTTACAAAGAAACAACATAAAGCAAATTGACACATTCAACAAATCACTACATACAGGACAACAAATTCTCATTTGCAAAAGCAAACTTCAAACAAAAGCTTAAATCTCTGTTGACAGGAAACAAAAGGAAGGAGGAACAGAGAAGAAATTACTAACAGGGATTCTTTTGCAAAAGTAAGTACAGACCAGAAGCTTGAATCTCTGTATTGATTGAGTGTACAGTATGTATATTCTGAAAAGAAATTAAGTGTGGTATAAACAGTGTGTAGTGTGTCGTCTTGAGATATAAACATTTTAATGCGTATCTTGTAAATTTTTACATTCCTGATTTTGATTTATACAGTATTTCAAAACTAATATTAATTGGCATTTTAAATATCAAACAGGAATATATAGATAT
>NW_022733217.1:0-1141 GCF_011630105.1 Anneissia japonica
GACGCAACTTCTCTTTCTTTTTTTTTTTCTTTTTTTTTTTTTTGACAAAATTAATTGACCTGACTTCAAGCAACAAACAAATCAGTCAACCTTGTCTAAATGTAATACCCACCCCATTCTCTTGGTGAAGATAGCGGTCCCATGAGTCGCCTGTCGAAATTCTTACCATGTGTTTAAAAAAAGAGGTGTGGTGTGTGGGGAAAAGATGATTTTATAGGGAACAAATTTGAACTTATTTCATTTTTATTGTAAAGTATCAATAGATTAGGCCTATCTATCTTAATTTGATTCACCACGTAAATAATAATAAGGTAAAATAACAGTCCAGAAATGAACAGTCGGCGCTTCATACTAGACATTTATCTAGTACGTATGCCTACGAGATAATCAAGTCATAAGTCAAAGATGCTCGTACGCAGCAATGTATTTTAATCTTAGTTTTGAAATGAAATTAATTAACCAACTTTCAGAAGATAGTCTCCTGATAAACCAAAAAAAAAAAAAATAAAAAAATCTGTAGAAGTTTCCTTATTCATAGATCAAAAGTCAGAACCAAGTGGAGAAGCACAGAGACATGATCTACACGGTCAACACGTAAAAACAGGCACATCACTTAGAAATGATGATGATTTTCATCACCATAATCTTAATCATGATCATCCATCGTCATCTTCTTCATCATCACCTTCATCTTATTAATACTAAACCACAATTATCGTCACCGTCGTTATCCTATTATTATCATAACATTTTTTCGTCATTATAGTATTCACATCATCATCTCCATCTTCTTCATGTTCATCATCATCATCATCACCATCATCATCATCATCATCATCATCATCATCATCATCATCATCATCATCATCATCATCATCATCATCATCATCATCATCATCATCATCATCATCATCATCATCATCATCTTCTTCTTCTTCATCGTCATCTCCATCATTACCTTCATCTTATTAATACTATACCATAATTATCGGTACCATCGTTAGCCTATTATTCACATACCTCTTCCTACAAGACATAAAAATAAAAATTAAGAAACATAGACTAGTTATTTAGTGTCATATTTTAATATATTATCATATCATATCATATCATAACATTTTTTCGTCATTTACATAAAATA
>NW_022733218.1:0-649 GCF_011630105.1 Anneissia japonica
AAGAGAACCTAAACACCCTCTTACAATTAACAAAGAAACTAAAAACGGCAAAGAACCAAACAAAGTATAGAATACAAAATAAATACTTGCTTGATACCGATCATATTGCGCTCCTCAACGAGAAATAATTAACAAAATAGGAATTAAAGTAGCTTCAAAAGAAACATAAAACAAAGAAAGTTCTAAAGAACTAAAAGTAACTATCAACCTAATAAGAACCAAAATTAAAAGAAAACAATAAATTCGCTGATTTACTCTTCTAAAAAAAGAAATATGACCCTGTCTAGCTAATAAAGTCAAAGGCAATAACCAACAACTCAAAACAATTAAAGAAACACTTACAAAATCAATTCCAAAAACATAAAATAAAGAACTAATAACAAAAATATCTTTTCCAAATAAAAAAAACCTAAAAAATAAAACTAAACAACTTAAAAAAACAATAAACCCTCAAACTATTTCAAAAGGACAAAACAAGGAAGTAAACAAAACTCCAAAAACACCAAACAATAAAAGACTCATAATTTTTTTTAAATTTAATCTGCTCACTCAAGCCCATCATTCGTTCACTCATAAATTAACCCTATAGACAAAAGAACAATAAAAAAAAATCTAATAAACACAACATAAAAATTTTCTTCTATTATAG
>NW_022733219.1:0-686 GCF_011630105.1 Anneissia japonica
GGCATCGACTGAATCTGTTCCTATGTCCGTGCACACCTCAATGTCAACTGGGCAAGTCACATTAGAGGCTGTCTCATCTGTACAATAAATAAAATGTAATCATACAGATATTCCAATGATAAAAAATATTAAAACATGTGTGTTTGTGTAGAAGGAGGGCATTTTTCTGGACTATTCTTTAAATTATGTTACTTTATTGGATATCGCTGACTTCACTTTACTATGTTCTCTGACCTCTATCTTTGTATGACTTTTCGCAATATTGTTCCACTTTTCGAAATATATTTTATATATTTAATAATAATTATACGCCAATCAGATTATAACTTACCGTAAATAGCAATGGTAAAGTTACAATTGCCAGTGTTATTATAATTGTCAGTGGCATTACATGTTACAACAGTGCTGACATCATAAAATGTGCTTCCAATATAATCACATACTGGTGTGAAAGAGTCTCCAGAGTTGTCTGTAACATAGGGTGCTGTCCATGTGACATTTGCCCAGCAGTTATCGTTACCTGTTACGTTTTGGCTAGGTGGACATTGAAGGTCTGGAGGCTCACAATCTAATTATAATCCATAAAATGCTGTCAGTGCAACATATATTACATTCATTTGGAAAATTAAATGGCTTAACTACAGAATATGTTATTATTATTATTTCAAACACGTTCTTTTAAACAA
>NW_022733220.1:0-533 GCF_011630105.1 Anneissia japonica
GTACAATGTGACGTAGAATGCGAAGACAACCTAGTTGTCAAAAGATGGCTGATCTCCCAGAAGACGGACTACATCCAGCTCCTCCATTCTGCTACTGTGGAGTTGACTATTTTGGCCCTTGGATCGTGAAATGTGGACGTAGAGAGATTAAGCGGTACGGAGTGCTCTTTACTTGCATGGCCTCGAGGGCAATTCATCTAGAAGTTTCACATTCCCTTTCAACAGATTCATTCATAAATGCCTTCAGACGCTTCATAGCAAGACGAGGACCAGTTAGACTGGTGCGCTCAGATCAAGGTACAAATTTTATTGGAGCCATAAAGGAGTTGCGAGAGGCACTACAAGAAATGGACCAGGATGTAGTAAAGGCAGAAATGTTAAAGTTGAACTGTGATTGGATCTTAAACCCACCATGTGCTAGTCACATGGGAGGGGTTTGGGAACGGATGATTAGGAGTACCCGAAACATTCTGAACAATCTACTATTTAAACATAAGGGTTTGTTTGATGACGAGATGTTACATACTTTCATG
>NW_022733221.1:0-642 GCF_011630105.1 Anneissia japonica
CCACCATACGAGGTTACCGTGGACGCAACTGCCAAAGAAACTATTGTTGGCAGCGAAGGGACGCTACCAATAAACAATCAACAAACTACCGGGTTTCTGGGTTGATTTGCAAGGTACTACATGGCTCAACTATTTTTTACATAGGAGTTAATTGGTAAAAATCGCAGACAAATCATACGACGTCACTGACAACGCCGGGGACGGCAACTCGATTTTGAGATTGAATTTTCGAATAAGGTTATACTAAATAACTTCTAATAACGAACTATAATTGTCTTCAGTTGTCTTTGTTGGTCATTCAACTGTCATTTTATCTATTTTTTCTGTGATATTACCATTCTCAATAATCTATATAAAAAAAAAAAAACACACATAACAACGTCACATTAGATCGATCTCTGAGGACGCCGTGGTGAGGCTGGTAGGGTCAATTTTCGTTGGAAGGTATGAAGATGATAAACAGTTTTATTAGACTAAATTCTTGCTTATGTTACCCGCATGCTTACCTAAGATTATACTGACACTGGTTTCAAATCACGATCAAGTAGTTTAAAATCACCTAAAATCACCTTATTCTGCGAATTAGCGCCCCTCAACTGATCA
The DNA here is from genome assembly GCF_011630105.1 of Anneissia japonica. Taxonomy (NCBI): domain Eukaryota; kingdom Metazoa; phylum Echinodermata; class Crinoidea; order Comatulida; family Comatulidae; genus Anneissia; species Anneissia japonica. The sequence continues at coordinate 604 of NW_022733221.1, forward strand.
TCGACCACTTCACCTTCGCCCCCCCCCCCCCCCCCCCCC
>NW_022733222.1:0-1750 GCF_011630105.1 Anneissia japonica
GGCAATGTCCAAAGACGAGCGGTTTCATTGTTGTATCGCGGATATGAAGTTTCGATGTACATGTAAGAACCTGTAAGCAAATGAGAAAATAAATGTTCCGGTGTAATAGAGATTTTCTTTAGATCTATTTGATGTGTATTCTATATATTTTGTTTGTAGTTTTAAATATTTTCATTAGAAATGTACAATTTAATTTATAAAATATAAATTCATGTCAGCTTTTTAATACCTTGTAATGTTCCGTAAGTGTGGTCATACCTAGGACCAGTACCTGATGTGGGTGTTGATCCAGACGTTCTTATCCAATCAAAATCACCTGTTTTATCTTGTACAAAGTAACAAATGTATGGATCTTCGAAATCACATTGGGTTTGCGCTAAAAATTATAGAAGAAAAAATAAAAATAACTGCAGTAGTCACATTGGTTGGAATAACGCAAATAATAATTGTAACTTTATTAGTTGGAAATATTCTACATTTTCCTCTAGGCCTACTAGCATTTTTTGGCAGTGAGTTTTATCTTATTCCTATCTTATATCTGAGACAAGTTGTCTCAGCTTATATCTAATGAATTAAGTATGAACTTTTCAGTTGATTAAAAAAATTCCATGTACTTTACAAATGTCACTCGTATGGAGTCGAACCGGCCTTCAAAAATAGTTCTATGTTAAAATAACTACACAAAATCTTTGATTTGATATTTTAAATAATATCTTACATTATTCTTCAACTTCATGTTTTTTTTTTTTGCTTTTTGAAATTTTCGACACCTAAACTAGTATGGCTATACGTTTTCTCAGTATTTTGTGATAATTACTGCTGGTGCACTTCAACAAAATTATAGAATTATAATTTTAAATTATAAAATTATAGATTCATGTTATAGCGGATGGAACACACTTTAACATTTAACTGAATCTAACACAATACATACTGTACAGTCTTTTTGAAAAGTGACCATGTTCTATACATTTTTAACCATATTCGGCACACTAGGCTTACCATATTATTTAGCTCAATAGGTAATACACATTTATAACTGTAAAAACTTACACGTATTGCATGTTGGTCCAACAAAACCAGACATACACTGACAGTCCTCAATTCCGTGATCCGAGGCACAGACTCCGCCGTTCAAGCAGTCAATATCGCAAGTTTCTTCAATTAGAAATGAAACATAGTCTAACTTAAAGAAGCACTTGTATTAATATAACATCATCGTCATGTGTTGCTGTATTTTAATTCTTTGATTTTACCCCATCTCCAATATGGGAATATTATCTGGGGGAACACCTACAAAAGTATTAAGGAAACCATTTGGAAACTTCCTAGACCGGCATCTGAACCATTATTTAACAAATTAAAAATACTCAATATTCGTGACATTTACAAACTTAATGTCATACAATTCATGTCAAACGTCAAATGTGGCAAATTACGTGTTTGCCACATGAACGTGAAGTATTTTCTATAAGTATAATAATGTTTCCCACAATCCCAGAAACAAAAATAAAATGCTCGTTCCATTTGCAAGACTGACTTGTAGTTAGCACTTGCTACACATAAGTGGACCCAAATTATAAAAATTTTTGTTGGACAAAATCCCACATATTTTACGTAAAACTTACAACGGTTTAAAACTATCTTTAAAAAATTATCTGTTGCCAATGTACTTTATATAAGTAATGTCTACATGAGAGATCGAACATGAATGGTATCATTTGACAATTTGATTTGTCATCAATTATGA
>NW_022733223.1:0-684 GCF_011630105.1 Anneissia japonica
ATATATATATATATATATATATATAATATACATGAAGAGGTGTCCACGTGTGTTCATATGTGAATAGAAAGGAAACAGGAAACGGAGTAGACTTTTAGAACACAAAAAATGAATATTTCGACCTGTCCCTAGGTCCTCTTCAGCATGACTGATTTATAAACACAAGTTGGCATCTATTAGCGATTGGTTAAAATTAATCATAGTCTAATAACAATGGGTATCATCAGGCCTATAAACACGTTGATATAAACAAAAGGGTGATAATTATAGGGAATTTTGAAATTATTGTGTTCTAAAGTCTACTCCGTTTGCCTGTATAAATATATATATATATATATACATACATACACTCGCCACTGAGGAAGGACTAGTGTTGTCCGAAAGCTCTGGTTCTATTTCTGGCTGTTTACTTACGTTTACTTTTTAGCTGTTGCTTATCATTTTCGTATCTCTACTGAGATCCAGCCATTGTTTCCCACAGCATTGTTGTTTTTCAGTATTTTGCCTTTTAATCTATATACATACATATATATATATATATACATATCTCGATGTTAATCCATATGTTGTGGCGACGGAAGAAAATGGAGGGAAGAGCGGTCATAGTCTAGCTAGATTATTGTTGTTGGTTGAGGTCTTAGTTTTATTTGTCTAATGGTCATATATTTGAAATTATCAAGGGAT
>NW_022733224.1:0-359 GCF_011630105.1 Anneissia japonica
AGTGCGCTCTCTTTTTTGTTTGCGGCGTTTCTGTTTTTGTTTGCAGCGTTTCTGTTTTTGTTTGCGGTGCGTTTCTTTCTTTTGCAGCGCGTTTTCTTTTTTGTTTGCATCATTTCTTTTTTGTTTGCAGCATTTCTTATTTGTTTGCAGCATTTCTTTTTTGTTTGCAGCATTTCTTTTTTGTTTGCAGCATTTCTTTTTGTTTGCAGTGTGTCCCTTGTGGGCCATCGTAGCTACCCGTATTTCTCGACTGAGACGTCAGTAGGAGCTGTAATTTGTATGGCAAGGAGATTGAGCAACCCTTCATTCATATTAAGGGAATTTACGCCCAGAAACTTTGTAGTTATTAATATTTTGGT
>NW_022733224.1:488-909 GCF_011630105.1 Anneissia japonica
CAAACACCACTGCTTTGCACATGGATGCCTTGCCCAAGCCAGGGCTACAAGAGCCGCATTGTTAGATGCATTGTATAATACTTAAATAAGGTACCTCTGCAAATGAATTATTCTTAGTTATTATTTTTATCTTTTTTTAATTTATTTATTCCGAAAGTGTACTTTCTATCACATATAATTCCACTGTCTTAGTTAGGCCTAGGCCTAATCTTATGCCTCATCGTCCCCCGCTACACAGTACATCAGGAGCCCTCCCCATACAGTACAGACGTCTGCTAGGTAACAACGTGATTGCACCTTCCTTCCCAGGTGTTCATGTAACATTGACATAATTGTTAGCTAACCAGTTGTGTGTATGTATTTCTTTGTGAAAATGAGTACCGCGGCGTACTCATTTTCACAAAGCATCATTTGCATCCCC
>NW_022733225.1:0-885 GCF_011630105.1 Anneissia japonica
TACAGCCACATTTAGTAAACATTATTGTTACTTAAAATTAATACTTATAATAAGACAGTTGAATTGATTGCATGTATCCTAAAAAAATAAGCTTTTCTTTCATTCCAAGTTCCTAGGCAGACTTGCTGTGCTATGTTGCTGTCAGCATCCATTGGGCAACAGACAAACTGTGCCAGTGTTGTGTAATGAAGCTTTCATTTTTTGGCCTATCGCACTCACACTTCCAACTTTCGAAGAGATAAGACGAAATGACTTACTGAGTAATTGAATAAAAATAGAAAAATCATATTTTTTACATTTTTTTTTTTTGTCGATTCCTAATCTGGCGTAACTAGTAAGATTGAATTGCGTGTAAAATACACTATAACCCATGGAAGTTTGAAGACTTGCGCCGTTTTCTTATAACGAACTTCAGTCGAACTTCAAACTAGAACTTCATTTAGTCCCAGTTGCAATTTCTATTCAGAAACAACTTAGTTGAAGTTCGAACTACTACTGTAAATCAAGTCCTGGTTTTAGTTCAACTGAAGACGGCTGGCAAACAATGACTATCCAATGAGAAGAGCTCATTTTAATAGCAGACAAAATTTTGGAGATCCGGTAATGTGGATGAATATTAAGCTGCCGTCTAACGTTCAAAAACATATTTCCTCATAATTCATATTACACTATCACTCACTTAATTAATTTTCCATAATAATAACTATTATTCGTTAACATAATGATAGCAAATTTGAACAGTCACTGAAAAATTTGCTTTCTTGGGAGAACTATTATAGTGGCGACACCATCTTTGTTGTTGTTATGATGAAGCTACATTACTGCAACGCGAGAGGATTTCATGCAAACTGGAGCCATCGCATGTGTCTAGCAAAACATGTTAAG
>NW_022733226.1:0-582 GCF_011630105.1 Anneissia japonica
AAGAAATCTTGTGCATGAATGAAATTGCACTAAGGTAGGTTTTAACGGTAGAGACTGCAAGTCCTGATTTTATCAAATAGCACACGTAAATGGATAAGGCTTGTTGGGTTGATGGCATACGTAACGGTAGGTTATGTCGTCGTAGAAAGTGACGAAAATGTGTCCATTGCTTGATGTAAGACTTAGCAGTGTATTTTGATAACGATCCCCAGGTAAGTGTCTGTTCAAAGGAACGAAGTTCTCTGGTAGCAGGTGTGCCGGAATTTGTAGAGGATGCGGCTGCATGTTGCTCTCTTTTAGTAGCTTTCCTGTTACCTGAAATCTTATACACATCTAGATGTGTATAAGAGACAGGCTCAACTCGGCGAGATAAGCACTTTTCTGCAAAAAACAAGCACTATGGGGCGAACGATATGCATAACACTGTCATTGCTTGAGGTTTTCTTATTTAGAATATAAACTTTATCTAGGTTATCACTGTGAAAAACAACATGAGTGTTTGCTAACTGTTTTGCAAGTATTGAGAGCATGATAAATATAGGATACAACTCAAGAATCATGATGTCAAAGGATTTCCATAAA